>NW_006263639.1:320400-329967 GCF_000469605.1 Apis dorsata | reverse complement strand
TTAACAAAAGTAAATAAATTTAAACTTTTTTTATAATATTTATAATAATATTTATATTAATAACTTTTTTAAAATTATAAAAAACATTTCTGTTATTATTTATATATAATATATAATTATTTATTTTTTTTGTTATAAATTATATGAAATCTATTATTTTTTTGTATCAATAATCATTATTATGAGTATTAAGTGATAATATCATAAAGATTAATTTATCGTTCATTCAAGTTATACAATTGAGTTTATTATATAATTGAAGTGTAGAAGTTATAAATTGTTTTATACTATAAGATATATTTATAAGACAGTATCATTTAAAAAATATTGACGAAATTGTTAATTATCGTTGATATAAGAATTTGTTTATTTGAAAATTAAATGATCCTTATACATATATATCTCCATTAATAAACGTAATAATTTACTAGAGATCTCTTAAGATATTGACTACTTAAAATAGAACGACAAAATTGCTGATGAATAATTTTCTACTTCCTACATAGTAAATTGGAAATTTTAAATCCGAATGGTTTTATGGTAGAAAGACGTCCGCCGATCGTAGTTCATTGTTCTATGTGATGATCTCCGATGACATTGTTTCTTTTACCGATAATTAATAAAATAGGACAAGGTTGCCTGATGGGAACAACGTTTAACAAACGTGATTCCCGGAAGTGGCTCATTGTCTGTCATCCATCATCATCAAGACCCTTGTATAACCGTATCTCATATAACTACGATGACTGTTAAACATTCAAAGTTCTTTAGAAATGATCGCGTCATCTTTCACTTACCATTCATTATAAATTTATTTAATGTTAACATTTTTTTAATATATACAAATTCAAGATGTAAATAAAATCAAAGAATAAAAGTTATAACAAATAATATCAATAGCTAAATCTATAAGCTAATCATAAGTTTGATAATCTACCGTAATTTAAACATTTGACAACTTTAGAAATTCAATTCTTAGAGGTTTTCCTTCATCTTTGTTTACAGATCGAAGCAAGATTTAATAGAATGAGGTGAATTCGATTGAATTTATATTTCGGAGAGAAAATAATGCCTTCGAGCGAATCTTCTAAAATATCCAAGGTAGATAGGTCCACTAGTCCTCTGCCACGTAAACCTGTGAATCCAGTTCAAGAATTAAAAGCTTTATTCGCTGAACCACCCGTAAGAGTTTCAAATGGCGGTAAAGAGCAAGATTTTCGCTTTGAAGCGATTCAATGTTTGCAATCTTCAGCTTTTAAGGAAATTAAAACATTGCCAGATCGAGGAATGTGGAGCAGTAAGGTGAAAATATAAAAAATATTAACGTGAATTATAGCAATAAAACTGCAACAAAAAAAGACAATTAAAGATACACACATATATACAATGCACATATGTTATAATTAAAAATTAATATTTAAAATCAAATTATTCTTATTTTTTCAAGATTGAATTCATCCTCTCTGTAGTAGGATTGGCTATAGGATTAGGAAACTTATGGCGATTTCCTTATCTTTGTTATAAAAATGGCGGTGGAGCTTTTATGGTTCCTTATTTTATTGCTCTTGCACTTGCTGGAGTACCCATGTTCCTAATGGAATTATCACTGGGACAAATGATGACTATAGGTGGATTAGGTGTTTTTAAAATAGCTCCAATTTTCAAAGGTTTATATTATATTAGGATATTTATATTATATTTATATTCTATAAATTATTAAACTATTATTTATGATTTTTTTATAAATAGGTATTGGATACGCTACTTGTGTACTTTCTTGTTGGACTAATATATATTATATCATTATATTAGCATGGGCACTTTTTTATCTTTTGGTTTCTTTACGAATTGGTACGAAAATAATAAAAATAACATATATAAAATTTTGCAATGAATAGAATTTTTCAATATTAAATATGTATATAGATCTTCCATGGAGAACATGCGGCAATCCTTGGAATACACGTTACTGTCTTACGCCTACGGAACGTTTAGAAGCATTATGTTGGGCTCAAGATGAAGATATTATATGTTCTACCCCAATCGGTAATTTAAGTCACGCTTTACTGAAAGATCCAGTGAAAGAATTTTGGGAGTGAGTTTATATAATACAATTATTATAATTTTTGTTTTATGATTATATTTTAATGTATATATTCTTTTTATTTTGAAAAGGAGGCGTACTCTTCAAATCTCTGATGGTATAGAGAACATAGGTTCAATAAGATGGGAACTAGCAGGTACATTGGCTGTTGTATGGATCATGTGTTATTTCTGTATTTGGAAAGGCGTAAAATGGACTGGAAAAGTATGATTTTATAATTATTTATAATTTCAATAAAATTTTTGATTTTGTTTGCTAATTTGTACAGGTTGTATACTTTACATCATTATTTCCATATGCATTACTAACGATTTTATTAATAAGAGGATTAACATTGCCAGGAGCAATGGAAGGTTTAAAATATTATGTAACTCCAAATCTTTCGAAACTCAGTGATCCCGAGGTATTAAAATGTTATTTTTTTTTTTTTCTAATAATATTTAAATTCTATATCTCATTGGATTATAAATTAAAATATATTTTAATAAATTTTTATAGGTATGGATAGATGCAGTGACGCAAATATTTTTTTCTTACGCATTGGGTTTAGGTGCACTAGTTGCTCTTGGAAGTTATAATAAATTCAACAATAATGTTTATAAGTAAATAACTTATGCTTACTTAAACATAGTATATACATTTCATCTAGTTAAATTTAATTAAATTTGATTTCGTTATATTTCTTACGTATACAGAATATTTATATATTTGTGAAATATTTTTAAAGAATTGATTTTAAAAGCAAAAACAAATATAAAAATCAATAAAAATATCGATCGAGGCTTATTAAATTATAAACAATTTAACTTTGTATTAAACAAATCAACACACAAAATCAGATAGTTCTATTTCATCATGCTGTTGCTTTGCTTCGTTTCACGTAAATTTAAATTGCTTATAATTTAAATAAATAGATAATATTAAATAAATAATATTTGTATATTAACTTCTGTATTTTTTGATCTCTAGAATTAACTCTTTAAAAGTATTTCACGAATATAATAATATTTTATATATATAATTTATAAATTCATATTTATTTTAGAGACGCACTTATTGTTTGTACAGTAAATTCTTGTACTAGTATGCTTAGTGGTATTGTTATATTTTCTGTGGTTGGTTTCATGGCTCATGAACAACAAAAGCCCGTTGCGGATGTTGCGGCTTCCGGTAATTTTAATAATTAATATTAAATCATATATATTACCTATGATTTTTCGTTAATATTCTATTGTTGTAAATGTTTTAATTAGGTCCTGGTTTAGCTTTCCTGGTTTATCCTTCTGCAGTTCTAGAATTACCAGGATCATCAATTTGGTCTTGTTTATTCTTTTTCATGCTTATACTTATTGGCTTAGATAGTCAGGTAATTTAAGATATTTTAATAAAACGAAAATGAAAATGATCATTTATTATGTTTTATAGTTTTGTACAGTTGAAGGCTTTATTACGGCTGCAGTAGATGAATGGCCGCGACTTCTCAGAAAACGAAAAGAATTATTTATAGCAATTGTATGCTTTGTCTCATATCTTATTGGTCTTTTTTGCATTACTGAAGTAAGCAGTTAATAAAAATTAAATTTTATTATTAACTATGAATAAATTATTGAAAAAACTCATAATACTTTCAGGGAGGAATGTATGTATTTCAACTCTTAGATTCATATGCTGTAAGCGGATTTTGTCTTTTGTTTTTAATGTTCTTTGAATGTATTGCTATCTCATGGGCATTTGGTGTAAATCGTTTTTATGATGGAATTCGTGACATGATTGGTTATTATCCTTGTTGTTGGTGGAAAATATGTTGGACCATTACTACTCCTGCCATTTGTGTGGTAAGATTTTATATATATCTATGTGTAAATATTAATATATACATAGCTTCAAGTCAATAGAAATTGACTTGAAATTGAAAATGAATTGAAACAAACGCAAAAGTTGATAGATAAAAATGGAGCTTATTTATTATATTATAAATAATTTAAATTTGTCTTAAATAAAACAAAGTAAAAATGTTTTAACAACAATAAAATAGATAACATCTTACTCTTCTATTTCATTTGTCTAATGCAAATTTCAATTGCTCATAATTTAATAAATAACCAACATTTTTATGTAAGTATTAATTTTTATATTTATTGAGATCTCTAAAATCGAGCTTTTTAAAATATTCTATGAACATCCTGAATATTAACATCCTATATATACAAATAATTATTAATTTTCATTTTATATAATTCAGTTAATTAAATCTTTAAATTCAAATTAGGGTGTTTTCACATTTAACATAATTAAATTTGTTCCTGTAAAATATCTTACATATGAGTATCCATGGTGGAGTCATGTATTAGGATGGCTTTGTGGTCTATCTTCAATGTTATGTATTCCCGGATATATGATATATATCTGGTTCACAACATCTGGAACTATCTCTGAAGTATAATACTATAAATTATTATAATCTTTTTATTTTATCTATAAAATTCTTTATATATGATTGAAATAATATTTTTTTCCAGAAATTCCGAAAATTAATAAGAATAGAAGATAATGTTGCTACATTACGAATGAAACTGAATCCCACAAAAGCTGCCTCTATTAGTGATTTCGAATTATAAATATCATTGTATGTTTATTTGAAATCCATCAATGATGCAAGTGTGTTCTTTGCAATGAATGACTGAGACAAAACATGATTTCATATGTTAAGCAATATCATATCATATATAATATATATATTCATGTAATCATTTATCATAAACAAATAAAAAACATAGTGCTTATATAAATGAAGTTATATATTAATAATAAGATAAATTTATAAAATAATATACAAATAGATTTTAAATAAGAATTCGATTAAGATAAAATAAATAATTTTATTTATTATACTTTACATAATATCAAATTTGTCTACTGTATATGACTAAATATGATTAAATGTCACCACATGATTACTTTGAAATTTTACATTTATCAATGGACTTCAATTTTATAATTCAAAAAAAAATTAAATATTTAATTTATATCAAACTATATACATAATTTTATATAAAAAAATTAATTAAAATACTTAAATTTATTTTTCTCCATTTTGCATTTCTTTAATACGTCCAATGAGTTGTTCTTTCCATTGATCTTCCGATATAGCTTTTGCCCATTCTGGAATTGCTGTAATTGGTAAAGTAAAAGATGCCATCATAGATTTAACTTGATTAATTTTATCTGCATCCATATCAATATTTGATCGATGGGGAGATGACCAAATTTCTATTGTTTCTGATATACAATCCTAATAAAAAATATAAAATATTATTAAAAAACATTTAATATTTTATAAAATATTTAATATTTTTTTAAATTTAAGGAACATACATGCTGTGACTCTAATAATGGAGCTCTCAATACTTGACTAGATTCACCTACATTAGTTATCCATTCATCATCCTAAAACATAAAAATATTATTATTATAAATATTTATGCATAAATAAAATATTATTAAATAATAAACATACTTCATCCTCATACAACATTGGATCACTATCTGCAGGAATCTGAGATAGTGGTACATATCCTGCCATTCCTATATCATCATCTTCACTATCAGATGTATTTATTCCTCTAGTATCAAGAGATAAATTCGGTGTACTTAATGTTTCTTCAATAGGTTCTTGTGTAGGATCAGGAGACATTGTGCATCACGTTTTATTTCTATTTTAAAAAGATTTTTATGAATATTTTAAATAGATTTTCTTGTTAAAAATTAAGAGTTCTTAACCTTACTTTTCATGTATGTCATTACTTTTTATATTAAAATTTATTAATATTTTTCTTTCAAAGAAATAAAATTAAGAATTAAATAATCAAATTCCTTACCTTGATATTTTTATATTAAACAACTTATAAATATTGAAAAATTTATTACAATAGGAAAATTTGACAATTCACAGCTGATTTCGTGTACTTCGTAATATCTTACTGTTTTATACAGCTATTCAAATAAACTATTTATTTGAAAATAATAATTGGATATTAATATTTTTAATAGTAATAAATAATATTTAAAAAAAATATGTTTATTTATCATATTCGTTTAAACTTTTTTTTAATATTAATAAATTTTTTTATGTAAATAATAAATATTTTGACTAACGGTCATTTAAATAATCGGTTATTTTTTCTAGTTAACTAGTGATTAATTGTTTCATAATTGAATTTGAAATATATTGTTAAAAATATTATTTTAAACAATTTTTTTTATACATAGTCAATTTATTTTCAAAAAAGAATTCACTATTATATCATTGAATTTATGTTTATATATATATATATATCTCAGTGATAGTGTATATGCTGTATTATTGAATTCTTTATATATATATTAATAGTGTATATCAATATTTATTTATCAAGTATTTATTATATTATAAACATATTAAAGAATCTATCTAATATACTACTTATGATTCGAATCTTTATGAATTACTTATGATTTCGTATCTTTTTAAGATTTTTTTACGATAATGGAAAAATTAATTGATTATCATATTGCTATTGCTATATATTATAATATTAAAATTTTAATAATTTTATCCAAAAATTGTCTTATATTTTATTTTCTTTCAACCTTGCTATAAATAGATATATTTTAATATAATGATTAATTTATTCATTATTGTGTTTATATAAATAATTAAATAATAATAATATAATAAATAAATAATATATTATCACATACATGTGTGTATTTTGTATAAACAATATTCAATACATAAATTTTTTACAAATAAACTAAAATCGACAATTATATATGAAAGGAAGTATTGCTTAAAATGCTTTTTGTTATATATTTCGAAGTCATCAAAATTAGTGAAGAAGAAGTTAATTAACAGATTTATTCGATATTTGTGTATATCATTTTTTGTATTTTATTATTGTTTTTGCTTTTAGAATCAAACTTCTATAAAATATGAAATGAATAAGTAAAAGATTACATAAATATAGTTGCAAAGCATAAATGTGACTAATATGCATACAAGAATAAATTTGAATAATGCACAATGAATGCTAATGACTGAGCGAAAAAATACAGTCAATATAAAAAAAATTGATTTACTTCAATTACTATTATTATTACTTACTATTTAATAAATTTTATTAAATATGATTATGACAATATCTTCAAAGATATTTCTTGAATTAATATCCTATATATAAAATATGTACATGAGATATAAAAATATACAAGATATATATAACCTATATATTATATTATTATATAATACATATATATATATATATATATATAAATTATAAAATTTTTTATCAATAACTTAGGTAAAAAAGACAATCAAATTAATTAGATTTTGACGCAGTTTTTTTTGTTCTTGAACATTTATATTTAAATGATAAAAACATCTTTTTAAAAATAATCAAGAGATGGCGCTGATCCTCAGTTCTTATATTATCTCTATTCTTTTTCTACTATTTGTTTTTATTTATACTTATTTTTGATTCAGATGAAGTATGAAATGTTAATTGATCGTATTTTCAACATTTTATTTTCAAAATTTAAATGTTATTTATATAAAAGAATAGAAAAGATATATTAAATTTTTACAATATATCTTTAATATAAAAATCTTGCAAAATGTAACATATTCTAAACATATCATACTAGTACTTTGATGCCAGAGACCATTTGGCGTAGAAACAAACAAAATAGGAAGACAATTTGAAACATTTTATTTAAAAACGAAGCTATTGAAAATTCGTTTGTCGAATTTTTTCTTTCATTACTTACAATTTTGTAAGTAAAAAATATAATTTTAAAATTCTTAGAACAAAAACTAATTAATAAAACATTATTATATACAACTAATTAATTGTTAACTAAGACAACAAAAATTATAATCATATAGTTTTAATAAAAAATTATAAACATAATATTAATTTACAAATTAAAATTAGAATGTATCAAGATTTAGAGTGCCCTCATATAATATAATATATTTGGATATAATTTTAATTATTGAATCAACGAATTAAAGAAACAGATTTAAGAACAATTAAAGAATTAAAGAATTAAAGAAGTATAATAATTCGATCGAAAGCTCATAATCTGAAGGATTGTGGTCTATATTGTCTACTATCTGGTTTACAAATAATAATTTAAGATATTAACAAATATTATTGTTATTATATAATAATAATTATATAATAATTATTATATAATAATAATAATAATTTATACATTTTGAATACTGGTTGCCATGTATAAATATATAGAAATAGTAGATGGGTGACGATCACATACTGACACTATTATTGATACATATATATAACATTCAATGTAACAACAATTTTTATTTTAAAAATTATTAAATAAATTTGAACAATCTGGAATAATCATTATAGTCCTAGCAAGCAAACTTTGAAGCATAAATTTTTGATTTTTTGATTCATTATTCCAATAACTAAAACAGAGTCAAATTATTATTCATTACATCGATTCTATAAAAAGTTTGGATTCTTTTGTCATAAATTGTTTATTTCAAGGTATAACGAGATGTATGATGAATCTCTCTCTAAACAACTTTCTCCAAATATATATACATTATTAAAAACATACAACATTAAATTAATTATTTAAATTTAATAAAGAAATAATAATATTTCTTTATCTTTAATCACATTAAATTTATTTTATTTTTAAAAAATATATCAATATTTTACATTCATTATAGCCATAAAAAATAAATTAATAATTAAAATAAATAAATATTTAGATTTTATAATCTTATTTTATAATTATTATCTAGATGTATCAAATTGTCTAATATTATGATATTAGAATTCATATATTTGATACTTTGATATTTAATATAAATATATTATATATGTTATCAGATATATTATTAGATATCTAAATATAAAGTATATTATTATTGTCGATTATCAGATTTTCTTATCTTTTTAATACTATGAAACACTATTATTGCTATATTTCTTACGAAAAATTTAAAAACTTTACATAAAATTTAATATTTTTTACGTAAAATTTTTTTTTTTATATATTTCTATAATTCCAACGATTTTTATTTTTATTAATCAACTTCAAAATTAAAAAAAAAAATCAAAATTAAAATTTGTAAAAAAGTTATTAAATCTTTAAGAATGGAAAAAATAAATATGATATATATGTATAAATAGAATTTTGTTTTTTTAACAGATATTCTCTCGATAATTTTTTCATTAAAGTTAAAAAGTTTGCAAATTATAATAAATTCAACATGTTCGTTTCATTCCGGGATTAATAGAATCGCAAAACCGCAATGTAAATATACCTAATCCTCCATTATACCTAATGAAAAAAATATATCTGCTAACCAGCCTAAGAAAGTAGTGAAAGGTTATCGCGTACGGTCAAACTAACTCGTTTGATCATCTGAAATAAGAAAA
>NW_006263639.1:318532-320306 GCF_000469605.1 Apis dorsata | reverse complement strand
AAGAAAAAGAGAAAAAAAAAAAAAATAGGTAAAGATGGCCGATTGAACATGATTCAGCGGTTGGCGATGTACGCCCCGAACCGACCGGTCTCCTTTTTGGTTCCGAGAATTCGTACTCCACCAATCGGACTTTCAGCATCATCTCCATTCACGGACAGTATTCGTCTGGAACGTGCCGATACAACTTGGAAAATTCCCCGACGATTCTGCGTATATCGAATATTCTATTCGCGAAAAAAAACGAGTTGTTCGCTTACATAATAAAAATAATATAAATAATAAAAAAAAATATAAATAATAACAATACAGAAAATAACATAAATAATAAAAACATACAATAAATAAATACAATAAATAATACAATAAATAAATAATAAAAAAAATTTTGTTTTTTTAAAAATATGATGAAGTTCAAAGTTTATACAAACGTTATATCTATAAATTCATGAAGTGCTATTTTGTTATTCGTTATATTTATTTGTTAGAAACTTATTGTATTAATAAGTTTTCGTAAAGACACGTTGTGTAATATTTACAATTATATATTATAATTTTTTCTTGTGATTGCAATGAATTATTGGTTTCTATTTTTTTACGACTGAGGTAATAAAGATAATTTTAGAAATGAATAATTTGGCAAAAATGTGAATGTTTATTATATATAAATAATTTACATAAAAATATGTGTAATTTTATTAAATTATTTATTATTTGATTTCTATTTTTTTCCAATACTGATTTCTTAGAATTTTTTTCATTTATCATATATTTTATGTTTTTTATTTAAAATATTTTCACAGCATAATGTTTGAAAATATTAAATTATAAACAATTATTAACAAAAATATATTGTATAAAAATATCATAGATATTATATCACATCGTTTAATATCTGTTAAAATTAAAAATAGATTTGAAACAGATCAATATTTTTTTATATATAATTTTAAAGTAAAGAATATTTTGATATAATAATAATTTTAATTAATAAATAGTAAATATAACATTATTAATAAATGTTATAATATTTAATTTTATATATTATATATATATATTATATAATATAATTTAATAATATTTAATTAATAAATAGTAAATAAACATTATTAACATATAATTGCACAATTGCTTAACAATGTTTAAAAATTTTTTCATTAAAAAGTATATATTTCAGGAATTCAAAAATAAAATGAAATATTTCTTTTCATAGCATAAAATACTTATAAAAACATTTCTTAATAATTTCTTAAAATTGATAATTATTTCGATTCTTTTTAAGAACTAGCGTTAACGTAATAGTAATTAAATAATACTTAAATGTTCGATCGTAATCGATCGTATTTCATAAGAATTCGAAATTGAAACAACACAGGTTTAATGATGCTGCAAGGATTTACCGGAGAAATCTGCGAGCTCTGATGACGCACGTGGCTTTTTCCAAGGAACCGCATGAATCGACCGATGCGCGAGTCACACCGATTTCAACAGTGATTATCTGTTGCTTCAAAAGATGAAAGTATTTTTGGATGATTGAAATTCAACGAATATAATTTGAGAACAATTTCCAATAATGATGATATGACAAAAATATGATAAAAATAAAATAACATCTAGAGTTTAATGAAAAATTATATAATAAAATAAAAAAATAATATAAAATGAAATTTTTATAAAAAAGAAATTATAAATTATATTTATTATATATTAAATATTTATATATTTATATATTTATATTATATATTTATATATTAAATTATAAATATATTTTTAAACA
>NW_006263639.1:311803-318485 GCF_000469605.1 Apis dorsata | reverse complement strand
GCATTAATATAAATTTTATTTTTTAAAATTTAGTAAAAGTGTAGAAGTATAAATAATATAAATATTCTTATATATAATATAATATAAATATTCTTATTACGATAATTGCAGCTTTTAAGATAAAAAGATAAGATAAATATTTAAAAATTTGATATATTTAAAAAAAATTGAAAAGCTTAGAATATTTTTTCCAAGAAAGAGATCTCTAATCTATATTTAATATAAGTAAATAAAAATTTAGATTAATCTCATTAATAGAAATGTGAGATTTATGTCACAAAAAATTGGATTCTAGAAAAAACACTTTTAAAAAAATATTAAAAAAATATAAAATATAAAAAAATATAAAAAAATCATATTCCAAAATATAAAATGAGTCATATAATTAGCCGTATAATATAAAGAGCGGTTGGCATAGTATATGCATATTATGTAAGTTATACATATGTCGGTGAATCATCAACAGTTTGCGAGATCATATTCACCGATCATGAGAAACGAAATTGTGTGACAGTTTCTTGAAGATGAAACGAAAGATTGTGTTAACCGGATGGGAGATCAGATCAAAAGTGAAGGATCGACGAAGAAATGGTATTTATATAACAAAAAATACACAAAAGAAATGTTTTTAAAAAAGTGTAGATATTCAATTTTGTGGAATTTTCAATCTTCGAGTGATTTTTTTATCTTTAATGTCGTACGGGTATAGAAAAATGTTTGATTTGAAGATACATCGTTCAAGGAATTTGAAAATTATACCATTGATTAAAAATCAACACGAATGTGAAAACAAATCAAATAATATGGAAAAAGAAATAATCGAAGAAGGCGATATTTTAGAATTAGAACCAGTGATGGTTCCATCTGGTAATTATTTCTTTTTATATCTAAATTTTACTCAATATGTTCGAATGACTTAAAAGAGATATAATTTTATGTTAAAAAATACAGAAAATGTTTAAATGAAGTAAATAGAAAATTTAAAAATTGATATCAAAGATTAAAACAAAAGTCGATATGCAAAAATATTCAATAAAACTTATTTTTCAATTTATAATCTATTTAATTTTGTACTAGATAAAGATGATAGAAACGATTTTATCTTTATCATATTCTATAAAATTACTTATAATTTGAAAAATTACTTATATACTTATAAGTTTCAAAATAAATTCAATATATTTATCAATTTTTGTTTATGTCCAATATCTAAGATCATTTTTGAAATTTTATATTTACTTTTGTATATAAACTTGATTTAGAATCTATTATTCTTTTTTACTTTTATTTTATTTTTCATACATTGAATATTATTTTTTTAAAATATATAAAACTAAATAGGTATATCATTTTCATTAATATTATTATTAACATTAAAAGTTACTTACATATAATTGTACTTCAAACAGAATCAATGGCGAATTCAGCAAAACAAGATCCCTAATTATAATTTCTATAACATTCAAAGAAAAGAGAGAATAAATATAAAATATTAATTATATTTATTTTTTTTTAAATATAATAATAACATAAAAAATATAATTTGAAAAAAAAATATATAATATAAAAAATATATATGTAAAGTAAAATATATAAATAAAAATACATCATAATAAAACAATATTATATTAGAACATAAAAATAAACAAAATTTTCAAATAAAATTTTTAAATAATATAATCATTTTCATTTTATTATTTTCAATAAATAAAATAGTTGCTGTTTTGATGAAAAATTGTTTTTTTTTAATAAAAAATTTGTTTATTTTTCTTTTTTCAATTCTTTTTTCAATAAAAGAAATGAAAAATTGTAATATTTTAATCGACTTTTTTGAAGCTGTTTTCTTTGAGTTAAAGGCTCTTGGCTTTGATTGCCAAACTTGTTAAATCAATCACTGATTTAATACAAAATTAATATAATAACTAATTAATATTTTAATTGAAAGAATTTATACTTATTATTATTCAGATCCATCAGAATGGAACTCAAATCACATCATATCATGGATTTCATGGTGCACTAAAGCATTTTCTATAAAACCAATACCGAATACGATCAAATTTCCATTAACTGGCAAAGAATTATTAAAATTATCGTCTGATTATTGGGAAACCATTCCTGGTGGAAAAATTTTAGCGCGACATCTTGGCTATCTTCAGTTCCAGGCAACCGGCATACAGACTCCAAATTTATTACAAGAAAAGAAAAACGATGGTAAGTAAACAGAATTTTAATTGAAAATAGATATAGTATTATAAAATGAATTTTCAACTAAGTTATGTTGAAATTTGATAGATAACTATAGTTATTTTTGATTGTAACATTTTATATTTAAATAAATTTTAAATAGTTAAAAATTTTCAGCACTTATTTATTTCAATATAATTGAAAATAAATAAATTGAAATACAAAATAAAAATGACTTCTTATATTATTATTATACTAAAAAAGAGATATAAAAATTCTATTAAAAAAAAATATTAAAAATTTATCACATAAGCTATTAACACATTCGTAGAAAATTTTTGGAAAATCAATTAATAAAGGCCAAAAGAAACACAAAAGTTAATATATAAAAATATCGATAATTAAAATGCCGGAAATTTATTTATTAAGTTATAAATTTTGAATTGAAATTCATGTTAAATGAAAAGATGAAATAAAGACAACTTTATCTTCGTCACATATTATCTTCTACTTATATCTTCGTTTTCCTTCATCTAAATTTTATGTAAATTTTTTTTTTTAATTGTGTATAATTTAATAAATAAATTTCAATCGATATTTTTTACATAAAAAAATTTTGTGTTTTTATAGTCTCCAAAGGTGTTCTATAAATATATTAATTTGTAGATAATCTGTATTTTTTTTTTAATATTTGTTATGATAGACTTTAATATTTTTTTTTTTAATTTCCATTGGATTTTAATTTATTTCTAATAAATCTAAAAATTTTATTTTGAAAAAAATGAAGGAAAAGAAGAGAGAAAATGAAATATGTAAAAATATTTTTTTAAATCTCTTTTTAAGATTTATTTGTAATTTATGTTTTCATATATCTGATAATTAATGAAATTCATTATTTTTATTAATTCATAAAAAGTTATAAGTAAATAATTTAAAAGAAAATGATAAATTGAAAAAATGAATAAAATTAAAAATATATCTTTTTAAGTATGTATTTACATATGTATGTAATTATATTATGGCATGATATATGATATAGATTATCGAATGAATATAAATCTAATATCTTATATTTTTTATTTTAAAAAGAAATAGAAGTCCACAATTAAATGTAATTTTTTTGAAATTTTATTTTTGAAGAGAAAGGGGAGAGACTTATTTTTTTCTATTTTTCTATTTTATAATTTGCTATTGTTATTAAAAATAAAATATTAGATATTATGTAAATAATAAGTACTAACTTATTCATTTTATCAAAAATGTATTTTTGTATAATTATATATGCATAAGCGAAAGAGAATTACATATCAAAAAGAATTATTGAAAAAACAAAAATACTCAAAGAAAAAATAAAGAAACATTATAGAAATAATAAATATTTAACATTTATTTTTTTTTTAAATAAACATAATATATACATAATATATATATATATACAGAATATTTAACATACATTTTTTATTTTTTTATTATTATTTTCATTCAAAATTAGAGATTAAAATAATATTATACATCGATTATAATTTACAAAAATTGATATAAGCATTAATAGAAACACTGATAGAATTCCCAATAGTAAATCCAAATGACGTACGATCCAGGAGCTTAGAAAAGGTTAATAGGGGTTCAGGTTGGATTGAAAGTGACCGGAAGAGGCTAACCATTCCCCAGGGTCAATTCTAGTCCACTCGCGAACCTTATCTTAGGCTTTAACGAGGGCGCGATCTATTAGAGATAAGAAGGGTCCGGCAGAAAAATAAATTTCATAGACGATAATAGTCTCTTGCTCCATTTTTTATTCTTATCAAGCTTTCGATGAAAAAGAGATGTCGATCATTTGTATTATTAATCATTTATTCCATTCATCTTAATTTTCTCGATCGTTTCTTCGAAATCGAAGATGATCCAAATCGATAAAAGAATACTCGTATTTTCAATTTTGAAAATTTAAGTTTTATAGAAGAAAAAATTCAAAAATTCAAAGAGAGAGAAAGAGAGAAAAAAGAAATAGGATACGCAATAATTTAGAGATAGATCTTGGAACAAGAAATATTTATTTATGTATATCTGTCTACTCGAATCTCGTTTCAACAGTAACCAGCCAAAAGTTATTCCAATCTTTTTGCGCTTGGTTGCAAAGAGTACCAACTAGAGGTGATTCCCATTGGCGAAAGAGAAAAAGAGCGATCCGGCTTTCGGTAGACGGGTGAGAAGCGAGAAGAGCGAGAATCTTGGCAGTGTAAGCCTCCGAGATATATCGTCCGTTTGAATAACGTTGTAGGTACTCTTGGGGGTACACTCTGGGCCCGGCAGCGGCCGTTTATTAAACGAATCAGTGTTATCGTGGTGAGAGAGCTCTCATGAATAAACCATCGAGTGTTTAGGGAGGCGGAAAGGTGGTGGCACCACTACGCTTGGGGTTACGGCCTCGTAGTAACCGCTACCACCCTTCTCCTTGCCATCTATCCTGGCGCGGGAGGGGATGGAAAACTCAAACGGGCTAGGGATGGTAAGCTCGCCACGGGGTGCGACTATATTGTTTTCTTGATGAGCGTGAAACATCTCCTGAATCTTTAGCGTATACAGGATAATTTCACGCGTCATCTAGATACATCGTGAAACTTTTGCAATGTGAAAACTATCTAAATCGTAACTTCATATTATTATATATTTGTCAATTTTTAAAAAATTTTTTTTATCTTTTAGAAATAGAACTTGAATCTTTATATCATATAGTATACAAATATATTTACATGTTCTTATATACACAGATTTATGCTAATGATCGAGAATGATTTTTATCTTTCTTTAATTTGATAATGAATTTAAATATTATATTTATTAGGTACATATTTATATTAATTGAATATCTAATTGATTTGATGTTAATTATAATATGAAATTATTATAAATTTTTTTCTTTATCGATATTTGTATCGATATTTTGTGCAATTTATGATATGATATATTAAGAAACTTTTGGATTAAATTGTAGATATGTAGTTGAAAATATTAAAAATTTATTTATATTAATTTTAATTAAATAAAGAATTATTAAATTTGTAATAAAAATTACTGGCGATTTAAATTAATTTTTTATTGATTTAAAATCAAATTAATGATATATAAAAATTAAATCTTTAATATTTTTTACTGATAAATCTTTTGTAAAATTATATTTATTTTATTTATTTTATTTATTTTATTTATTTATTTTATTTACTTCAAAAGAAGAGAAAAAAGAAATAAATATTATTGAAAATTCAATTGCATATAGGTATAGAATTGCATATATATATATATTTTAAACAAATTGCAAATTAATTTCAATTTTCAAATAAAAAACATAATAAAAATTTTTATTAATTTATTATAAATATCTGTATTTATTAATCTATATTACATAAAAGAAAATTCGTGAAAATAATAAATAAGTTTAATGAAAAATCTTTTACGAATGCCTTTATTTAAGGTAATCAAAAATTTATTTAAGGAATTCAAGATATTTCAAAAAAAAATAAATAAAAAGAAATGATTTCAAAGAAAAGAAATTTGAAATTTAAAAAATTTGAATTTGATTATGTCTCCTTGTATTGGTTCTTTGCGATGATAATAATAAAAAATCCAGAAGTACAATCGTATACTCTACGAAGACGTCTATGGGAGTTGGAGTGGGGGCGATAAGGGCTGAAATCACCGGGGGCAAAGGTCGCTCAGTTACTCTCTGTCCACCGTCTGGCACGTTTTATTCCGTATATATCGACACTTTATCGATATCCTTAATCGAAATTTTATACGATACTATTCGTGCATGTACACAAATTTGTGCGCATAACAAACGTGAACCATCTGGTTTTTTTTTTCTTTTTTCCATTAATACAGTTTTTACTCGATAATAAAAATCATTATCAAAAAAAGATATAAAATTATAATAAAATCCTCAAAAAGATAATATTTTAATAATAATTTATCTGTACATATACTGTTTTTAATTGAATATTATTTTAAGGAAATAAGTTAAATAAGTTTAAAACTATTAAATAAAATAATACGATAAATAAAAAAAATAATACAAAGAATAATTTAAATACAAAAAAATTTGTGAATTGAAAGTCGAAATGGAATTTTAATTTAAGAACGGACTTTATTTCGAATTAAAGGAAATTGTTTTATTGTTATATGCTTTGTATACCAATCTTCGAATTTGTGACAAATTATTTTGAAAAAAAAATTAAATCTAAATTAATATAAAAAGACTTGAAAATTAAGCAATAAAGAATGATTTCAGTATTATATATCTTCGTAATGAAATTATTAACGGGCCTGCCTATCACCGTTGTTCATGCGGTGAAGGATTAAGGCATTGTTAGACGCGTAATGTGGAGAATTCAAACACATCCGTTGCATCTTCAGCAGGATACCAGATTTCATCCTTCGGCAGCTGCTATTCTTTACAACGGTACTTATCTATCATTGTGTCATATTATGATTTTAT
>NW_006263639.1:309600-311265 GCF_000469605.1 Apis dorsata | reverse complement strand
TATAATATAATATATAAATTTATAGTTTAAATTGAAATTCATAAATTAATTATCTTCTTTTTTTATATCTTAAACAATTCACAAAAATTATGATCGAAATTGTGATTCTATTTAATTATTTAAATAAAATCGATTTTTATCAAACGAAATTTAAAATAATAATTCATCATAAATTTATTCATTTTAAAAAACAATCAAATTAAAACTTTATTTCATAATTCGAAAGTATTATTATATTCAGAAAAAAAGATCTTTTCAAAAATCTGCACAATATTTGAAAAGTATAAAAAGCGTATTATATATAAAAATAAAACTTTTAATCTAAAATAATTCCAATATCATTAAATTTCTTAAATTTTTTATACTTGCCAAAATTTCTTCTCTCTCGGCGAATAATTCGAAATTCACATTTTCGAAAAGAAAGCACGAATGAAAAAAACATGAGATAAATTAAATAAGTTAAAAGATAGAGGAGAGAAAAGAGAAGGTAACAGTCTGTCGCTACCATCGCTTCTTTCAAGGTTTCGACGAATCGACCTCCAAGCAATCACAGCCCCTGGCATGCGTATTCTGTTTCTTGTTCACAGAGAGGTTCAGCCTCCTTCAACGAACTTGCTCCCTGATTGGATCAACAGCTGGAACCAGCGGTTCTGGGGCGGTCGGAGGCGGACAAGTTCAACTCTGGCAATTCCTGCTGGAGCTACTCTCGGATTCGTCGAATTCATCCTGTATCGCGTGGGAGGGCTCTAACGGGGAATTCAAACTTACCGATCCGGACGAAGTCGCGCGTCGATGGGGAGAACGGAAAAGCAAGCCGAATATGAATTACGACAAATTATCACGAGCGCTCAGGTAAAATTGAATATATATTATATTTTATGAAATTTTAATACAAAAATATTTATTCGTTATAAATTCATAAGTAAATGTGGGATAATTGTTGATTAATTACTCGGAATTCAAACCGAATATTCAGTAGTAAAATTGAATTCAATTTAATCTTGATTCAATTAAAACTATGATTTTCCTTTATATTTTAGAAAATAGTGAATAAAAAAGAAAAAAGGCTAAAAGTTAAAGTAAATATATCGATAAATTTCATGATATCTTTATCAAGAAAACTATGAAGACATTATTGTAAAATTAAGTTTCATATCATTTAAAATTTATATCATTATAGTTATTTTATAAATATATGCTCATGATTAGTCTTGAATAAATTTATAACGAATAAATATATTGCATTTGAAGAAATTTAAATGTCCGTATTTCAATATAATATTATATTAGTTATTAATTATTATATCAATAATAATTGTTTCCTAATTATCAGAATAACATAATTATAAATATATAAGAGATAAATTTTGTAATGTTTTAAAATAATTTATATTTAACATATTAAATGTATAATGCGTAGTGACAATTTAACAACATATCTCCAATATAGGAATCTCCAATAGTAGGTAAAATTTCCAAAATTCTAAAAACAAAAAAAAAAATAAACGCAAAATAAAAATATTTAATTATAAATTACTTAATTTTGTCTCTTTTTAAAAAAAAATATTAATATAAAAAATATAATCTGAAATATGAAATATAATAAATATTTATATATAGTAATAAATATAAATATCTAATCTAATCTATTTTAAATATATCTAT
>NW_006263639.1:297068-309217 GCF_000469605.1 Apis dorsata | reverse complement strand
AAATTTAAATAGTATAATCATTTTCATTTTATTATTTTCAATAAATAAAATAGTTTTAATATTGTTTTAATAAAAAAAAATTAATTTCTTTTTCAATTAAAAAAAAAATTAAAACCACGAAATAATAAATTATTTTAATATAATGATAATATTTATATTATTGATACTCAAGTGTATTTTATAATTATAAACAAATAACAAAATGAAAGCAATATATTTACAGTTAAGTAAATTTTAATTTTGAATTATTATTCAAATTAATTAATTAATTAATATGTATTAATAATAAAATTTTATTAATAAATTCATTTATTGCCAATTATATATATATATTTATTTGATATGAATGATATATTTGATATATTTAATATTGATTGAAAATTTAATAATTTATTATAGTATAAATTAATATAAATATTTATTATCATCAATTTCAATATAAAATTTTCATTGACTTTATAATTGTATTATAGGTAGTGAATGACTCATCAAATTAAATACCTGTTAAATTAAACATAGCACGAAATTATATTATTAATTAATTAAAGATAAAGTATAATATATAAAATAATAATACATTGTACGCAAATTAAATATAGATATTTATCATAAATAGATAAATAAACAAGAATAAACAAAAATAATCAATATAAATTTAAAGAATATTTAATACAATAAAAACAGTTCAAATTTTTAATATTATTCATAATTATTAATTATAATATTTTTTATTATTTCTATTTAGATTACAATTAAAAATATTATTCAGTTTCATAATTTTAATTCAAATATTAATCATTAATCTTTTTTATCATTCAATAAATTTTAAAAAATTTAAAAGATATCTACCTTAAATAATTTACTATAAATAATCTTTTATCATTTTTTTAATATAATAAGTAATATTTTGTTAATTTAATCAATAATTATATATCTTATTAATTATATATCTTATTAATTTTGTTTTTTAATGATACAGATATTACTACGACAAAAATATCATGACAAAAGTACATGGAAAACGATACGCGTACAAATTTGACTTTCATGGATTGATGATGGCCTGTCAGACGCAAGCCGGTATTACATTGGAAATGTCTCCATCGTCGCGAGGTACAGGCGCAAATTGTCATCCTCATCATTCTCATCATAATCATCACTTATATCCAACAGGACCATCGAGTTCATCAGTATCAGCACCTCCACCGCCTCCAGCGCCTCCGCCACATCCATCACATTATTGTTGGCCTTATCACAGATATTCCCCACCAGCGTAACATAAAGAATTTATTGTTTTTCGTTTTTAATAATGTGAATAATTTTTTTAATGATTATATTATCTATTAATATTACATACATAATTGTAAAATTATTGTTTTAAGGGAATAGATAATTTTTAAAATAATTGAAGAAGATTGTATAAATTTGATAATTACAGTCTAATAATGATTAATAAATGGTAAGTTTATTATAGTATATACATAATGTTAAATGTAATATATAAAGAAAATATTCAAATATAAAATAAAAATAGATAAACTAAGTAATTATATATTTCTTGATAAGAATAAAATTATTGTATATATAAATAAATTAAATATTATCAATTTTTTATTATTTAAGTTAGATATAAGAATTTATATCTATGTAAAAAATACATAGAAGTGTCTAAAAAATAATAGTAATAGTAATAATTGTTTCTGTAAACATTTTAAATAGAATTTATAAGTACTTTTTGTACATTGTAATTACAATGTACAGTCTTTAAACATAATTTTTTTATTTAATAATTATTTATTAATTATTAATTTATTTAATAATAATTATTACTAAGACATTTAATATAATAAATATAATAAGAAAATTAGTTCTTCATTAATTCTAATTCATTAAATTTTCAGAAAATATTTTAATTATTATTATTATAATATCATTCTTTTGATAGACAAATAGAAAAATTCAAATTTTTTGATTTTATGATAAATTTTTTGATTTTATGATAAAATTTCGATTTTTTTAGATTAAATTTTTAAGAGTTAGTATGAAAAAAATATTAGTTTGAAATTAATTTTGTCTATATACTACTAAATAAATACTACTAGTAGTTTGCTTATATTTATAATGTTCTTCTTATTTGTTATAATGTGCTTATCTGTTATAATGTGCTTCTTATTTATAAATAATTAATAACTCTTATATGAAGATTTACAATAGATAATAATCTATTATAGATATTTATAGACATCCATGCGCCATCTACAGTGAATAGGTAATACTAGATTAAAATTTACTCTTTGATGAGATAAATGCCGATGATTTCATTCTCTATATTTAGAGTTTAGTATTTTAAAAGATATAACAAAAATATCATTATATATTTTTTCTTAATCTGTAATCTTATTTAAAAATTATAAATAATTATAAGTAAAGTAATATTGAGTATAACATTAAAATGGTTAAGATTTTAAAACTTTTAAGACATGCAAATAAAAATGTAATTAAATATTAAATTTATTTTGTACATTATTTATTATTTAAATATTATTTAAATTTGCATATTATGTCTATTTTATATCTTGTATTTGAAATAAAATTTATATCATTAAGAATTAAAAATACATAAATTATGAATTTTTTAAATATTTTGTAGATGTCACTTACATTAAATTCTTAGCCAATCAAAGTTAACATTGACATAACCTAAATATCGTATGTTGAATTAAGCGCCATTTCTCTTTCTTCATAAGAAAAGGTAAATGAAAGCACGCTGTGAAGCGATGTATAGAATATCAGTTTATTATAATATCATCATTATAATTTTTATGTGAAAATATTTTAAAATATGAACTCAAAAATAAAATTACTAACATTATTATATTATTTTAGTTCTTCAGTCCGTAAAAAATATGTCAGACGTTGAAAAGTAAGTATGTTTTATATATCTCTTATAAAAATAAAATATTAATACATTTTTTTTATTATGAAAGTATTACATTAAAACTTTATGTAATATTTATTGTCTTTATTAAAAATTGTTTGAGTTTCAAAATTTATATAAAATTTAACCTCTTATAATACTATGCAAAAATAGAATAATAATGCAATCATATTTTTATATAAAAAATTTAAAATAATGAATGAAGTAAATTTGAAATAAATAGAATCTAATTATTATTTTATTTTTAGTGATGATGTACCTTCTGCAATGGCAGCAGGAGGTGCAATGGATGTCAACACAGCCCTTCAAGAAGTTCTTAAAAATGCATTGATTCACGATGGTGTTGTACATGGTCTTCATGAAGCTGCCAAAGCATTAGACAAGTGAGTTTATTATATGTCATTTTGTATATTTTTGTAAAACCTAATATATATTATTTTCATATGATGAAATATTAGGTTCCCTCTTCTGAGAAATACCCGTTATAAAAATTAATAATGCTGTCATGAACATCTTATCTGATTTATTAAATAATTATTTCTCAATTGATAATTTAAACATCAAATTTATTTATATTTACTTTATATATTATATTTTAGGAGACAAGCTATGCTATGTATTTTAGCTGAAAATTGTGATGAGCCTATGTATAAAAAATTAGTACAAGCATTATGTAATGAACATCAAATTCCTTTAATCAGAGTAGACAATAATAAAAAACTTGGTGAATGGGCTGGTCTTTGTAAAATTGACAGTGCTGGTAAAGCTCGAAAAGTTGTTGGGTGCTCCTGTGTTGTTATAAAGGTATAAATTATATAAAATACAAAATTAAAATTTTTTTTTAACTCAAATTATAAGTTATATGAGATTTTATGATGAAAACAAGGCTCCCTCTACTGAGAGAACCCATATAATTAATAAAAACTATGCTGTGTTAATGCCTTTCTGATTTTAGTAATTTAATATTGATTTTTTAACAATTTTTATTAATCATTGAATTTTTTTCAATTAAAGAATTGTTTTTTTACTTTTAGGACTTTGGAGAAGATACTCCTGCAAAAGATGTTGTAATGGAATATGTCAAACAAAGTTCTGTACACTAATATCTTTTAATAAAATATTGGACATAAAATCGTACGTATAATTAATTTAATCCTAAGTATTTTTAAATTTTGTATTGTAATAGAAAAATCAACTAAAATCTATTCATGAATAATTTTTAATTTATTTAATTTAATCACTGAAGACAAAATAATAGAAAAGATGATAAAATTTTTTTTCTGGAAATAGTTTTAGAATTAAACCTTTTATTTATTTTCTATATTTTTTGTTATTTTGTCGCAAATATTTTTATGTTTAATCCAATCTTTTATTTGACATTCCCTGTAATGATTCAATAATAATTGTTTGATCGAAAAATAATAGTACTTTATATTAATAGATTGTTGCAAATGAAATAGTCAAATTTTTAATAAAGTTATTAACATTTATAATTCTATTAAAAGTAATATTAATCAAATTTTGATTTAATAAATTATGTTCATTATAAAATAGAATTATTACAATTAAATTCTTTTTCTTGTTATATATAATAAGTCTAAAGATTTATTTTTGATATTAATTTAAAATTTTCATATCAAGAATCATTTATTTTTTTAATGTAACTATTTTGAAAGTTTTATTAATATCAAAAATTTTTATGCATTAAATTATAAATCTCTGTAAAAGAAATATGCTTAAATTGAAGCTTAAATTATTATAATTCAATTTTTATTTTTTAATAAATAAATTAAAAAATAAAATTATTTATTAAAATTTTCAATTTTAATAAATAAATAAAATGTAAATCAAATTATATTCAACTATTTTCAAAAATAGTAAAACAATTTTTTTTTAAGTTTTTTGATAATATAACATATTATTTAATAAGAATATTCATTAATATAAATATTGAAAATATTGAAAATTTACATATTTTTGAAATCTGCAACAACCTAATGTATGAATGTAATAATTGAAAAAATTTATACCTTCCACAATACCAAGCTTCTTTACATTTAGAACACCGTTTTTTTGCTTCTTCATGACATAAAAAACATTCTTTAATGTCAATACAATCTAGTTTATCTAAATCATATGCATCACTTAAGATTTGTGCTGCATTTTTTATATAATCAGCATCTGTTGTGTATATAAATTTTGATTGATTTTTTGCTAATTTTTTCCACTTTTTATGATATTTTTCCATTATTGATGATCTTATCTAAAAACATAATTGTTTAATTAATACTGTAACTAACTCTAAATATATTTTTATCATGATAATTTTTAACCTGTGGTATAAGTTCCACATTTACTGCTCGTGATGTATTAGTATTAGGTGATGATACATTTAAATAATTTAACCATCGTTTTAAATCCATTAAAGGAGAAATTTGATCTATTACACATTCATGCAAATATTTCTGTAACTAAAACAAATTTTTTTTTATGTAAATATATATTATTTTATGCAATATACATATACAATCTTAAATATATAATATAGTTTGTAATGGTAAAATATTTTTAATAATTTAAAGAAAATTAAAATACCTTTAATAATTTAAAGAATCTATGTTCAGTAATTTCATAATAAGATGCACTTTTTGGATTAAGTAATAATTCTCGCAAACCTAACCAAATTTGTCCTTCTATCTTAGAAATCTTTTCCTCTTCATTTGATTTTGATTTTCTCCACCCACCATTATATATCATATTTTCCCCTTAATAACAAGCAATTTTATTGTAATTTATATTATATTTTTTTATATTCATAGAATGATAGTTACCTTCTGCATTTTTTTTTGTCCATGGATGTTTCTCAATGAGTTCAACAAGCAAGTAGGGTACATCATGTGTAGTTAATAATCGCGATAATACATATAATGGTAATTTATCTGCAAATTCAGCCAAGTAACGAAGAATTGAAATGCAACGTATACCAATGTCAAATTCAAATTCTTTCTTTTTTTCAAAAATTTCTTCAAGACATGAACTAATTACAATAAATATTAATATTATTATTTAATTCAATTTAATAATTTTTTTACTAAAATTATATAAAGTTTTAATAATAACTTACTTTGGGTCTTTTACATTTTCATATATTTCAATATTCGATACATCGATGAGTAGAGATACAGATTTAACAGCATAATCAACAAGATCAAGAATAGAATCATTCAAAGTTTCTGCACTTTCACAGTGAAATAATACATTTTCTAATAAAGAAACTGCAATATCTTCATGATAAAATATTGTGAATAGCATAAAAGTATTTTTTGGTTCTTCATTCATTTCTATCAAAAGTGGAAATACCTTATGTTTCCATATATCAATTTGTATAGCTTCATATATAAGAATAGGAATCTATATAGGGAAAGAAATATTAAATTAAGAAATTGTTATATAAAAAATATTTTATTTACCTTCCCAAGAGAAACAAACCATTCCTTTGTACTTTCTTCTCGCAAGGCGCTAATTTCTAATACACTTTGTTCATTTAATAACATCAATCTTTTATGAAATTCAAACCATCTGAAAAGAGCATTCAGATTATATTGGATGCATTATATTGTACATTTTTATACATTCAAATAAGATTTTAATGTTTAAAGAAAGGTTTTAAAAAAAAAAAATTAACCCTTTTGTTCCAATATTTTCAAGATCAGATATTTGTAAATTATCTATAAATGACTCAATTTCCCAAGATGAAATAATATATTCCATTCGAGTTGACATTTTTATGATTAAGAAAAATACTATATGCTATAGATAAATGGCAACCATTTGTAAACAAAATTCGTATTTGATATCTTCGACATGTATATATATATATATATATATATATATTATATATATTATAATATATATATATTTTTTATTATATAATATATATATATTAATCATTAAATTTTTTAATTTTATGAAGATAAAAATATATAGATAATACAAAAATATATACATTCAAACGAATTTTATTATTGTAAAATAAGTCTTTTTTTTAAATTAATATATTTTATCATATTTTTTTTATTTATTTAAAATTTTTTTAATAATAATCTATGGATAGAACATAAAAATATATTATAAAATATATTATAATAAAATATATTATAAAATTATTAATTATTTTAATTCAAAACTTTAATTCAAAAATTTTTATAAATGTTAATAATTTTTTAATTCATAATCATTGTATTTATAATTACATTAGGATTACATCATATAATATAAATTTTTTAAGTAGGAAAATAATTGACATAACCTATAATATCTATTATTTATTGAATTATTATCTATTATTTATTTTTAAAATCTATTTTAAAAAAATGTTAATTACAATTTTTCAAGTTTACATTCTAATTATATTAAATATTGTGAATATATATTCTTTTACAAATCATCAAATTAATGGTAATTAAAAAAATTAAATTAAAAATAAAATTATTTTATAAAAAGTTATGATTTTTATTTAATATATTTATTTATCTCAGATATCAATAATATTAAAAATATGTCTATAGTAAGTGATATGGAATTAATAAGAGTATCAGAAGAATTATTTAAAAAATCTCCTAATTTATTTAATTATGTGCACATAAATTATCAAAAACAAATATGTTTTAATAATTTTACTGATAATGCTTCTGAAAGGTAAAAATTTTATTATTAACTTTAATTTAAAAGTTAATTGGATTTTAAATATATATATTATTTAACTTTAGGTTGTTAAATATATCATTTAATATTTTTTCAATATTAACAATAAAATCTTTTATAAAATTATTTGATAATTATGAATTAGATACTTATCAACCAGAAATTGTAACAAAGGAAGAAGATCTAGAAGAAAATGAATTTATTAACAATTTAATGAAAACAGATATAATGTTATATGTCATGCATTTTTTATCATCTAAAGGTTTTTTTAAAAATGACATGTACATTCATAAAAACATTTTAAAGCAAATATGGTTTCATTTATATCCTCGAAGTAAAGGAATAAATGATAGTTCTGGATTTGAACATGTATTTATAGGAGAAAGAAAATCGCATAAAAATATTATAGGACTTCATAATTGGATTTTCTTTTTCTATGGAGAATCATCAAATAAAATTAATTATTTTGGATTTGCCAATAGTAAAAAAATTGTTAATGTAAGTAAAATTATAAATATATATAATAATATTTGTTAAATCATTTTAAAATGATTTTTTTTAGAAAGCAATCATCTTAGAAGTATATTTTACTTATATTGGAAAACATAAAAAATCAAGTATGTTTATTGGAACACCTCCAGAATTGGAAATAGCACTTTATACACTCTGTTTTTTTACAAGACCAAATAAAAGATGTAAATTATCTTTTGCGGGAATTAAATTTGATATTCAAACATATATGTTGCAAAATAATGGTTTAAAATTTATTGCAACTGCTTTTCCTATTGCAAAATAGGAAAATATTAAATATTAATAGGATATTATTTTAAAATATTATTTTGAATTAAAATATTTTAATATTATTTTTTTATATTATATAAAATAATCAAGATAAAAAAACTATGAAAGTAGAATATTTTATTTGTTAAAAACACAAAGATTAATTACAATGAAAATATTATATATGTTCTTAAAATATAAATAATCATTTATACAAAAAAAAAAAACTATTATATCATATTTAGGAACTCTTCAAGTTAAATCAACCACATGACTATCATGCTTGTATTCAGTATCAGATATTTTTTTTTTGATATTTTGTTTTCTTTTTTTCTTTGATATAGAAGAATTTGAGAATGTATTATTATCATTTTTATTTAAAGTTTCTTCTATGTCATTTTCTGATAATTTAAATTTTTTAGAAACTATTGGAGAATTGTTAGAAGAACTACAATCTATAAAATCTATTTCCGAATCACTTGTATCATTTTTTATTGGAGAATCATATATCTTTTCTTGTTCATGTTTAATATCGTACACAAATGTCTGTAAATAAAATATAAGATAAATATAATCAATTATTGCTTTTAATTTTTTTTAGGAATATTTTTCATATTTAATTTCAGACCTTTTCAATTTTTTGTTTTGTGCAACTTAATAAAGAACTTGTACTTGATATATTTTGATTACTTTTTTTTGATGAACTTTCAGTCAAGTTTTCTTTAGAGATATTATTCTTATTTTCTGATTTTTTAATTTCTAATTCATTACTATATTTATCATTAATACCAAGTATCTCTTCTAATTCATCAACCCGTTTTTGTAATGCCATATTTTTGCTTTCTGAAAATGCTAATTTTTCTTCGAAATCCCTAAAATATATATAATGTATATAAAATATTCAAATTATAATTTAAAATTTTTAATCTATAGATATTACTTAATAAATATCTTACATTTGTTTTGACTGTTCTTCTAATGATGTATCATTTTTCATATTAACTTTAGAAAGTTTTTCTTGAAGCTTTTTAATACTCATGCGTAATTGTTTACATTTATTAAATCTTCCAATTAATTCTCTGTAAAAATTATTATATTGATGATGATTATATAATTTTTTTGAATATGTTATAGATTGTTTTAAATATATTATATATTACTAACTTTTTCATAATAGAAATATACATAGTAAGTGTTTCGGGATCTTTAGTTTTTCCAACCATTTTACTAACATCACTAATAGGTGCATGTAATAATACCTGTATTCTAAAATACACAAAAAATGTAAATATACAATAAATACACATAAAAATGTAATGTAAAATATATATGTATATATGATAATTACGTACGGTTTAAGATCTTCAATCTTATTTTTTAATTGAATAATTTCTTTTTTTAAATTATCACAGTGTGAACTTTGTTCTTTAAAATAATTAATTTGTTCTTTCAAAGCATGTATTGCTGCATTTTTTTTGTTAATTTCACTTTCTACTTTTCGAACTTCTTGTTTTAAACCAGCATTTTGTTTTTCTAAAGTAACATTTTTTGAAGAATAATATTGAATGTCTTTTTCTTTTAACAAAATTTGAAATTTTAAGTTATCCACTTTCTCTTGTAATGTAGAACCTTGAGATTCAACTACTTCATTACTTGGAAATGTGAAATAGAGCCTATGTATTTTACTTTGTGTAACTTTCTCTCTACATTGTGGACAGCTTTTTGACCTGAAAATAAATTATAATCATAATTATATAATTATAATCATATATTTTGAAAAAGAAATGAATTAGAAATTGAATTGATACATGCTATGAGCTAAATTTTCACATTTTTTAACAAGATGTTTTGTTATTTTTTAATATTTATTTACCTTTCAAGCCATTGTGTTAAACAATGCAAATGAAATACATGTCCACATCTTGTATAAAAAATATCATCTGATTGTATTAACTGTTCGCTACATATAGAGCAAATGACGTTCATTTTACGTTAAAATAAATAAGCATAGAAATATTTGCTATAGATTAATTTATGTTAAATTTATTATTTTTTTTTGTTAATTGTAATATCAATATTATTTAGTTTTTACTTTCCGAAAAAGAATCTAAAATCAATTTAATATAATATAATTTGTTACGTTCTAATTCAAGATCTAATTCAAAAAGGTTATACATGTGCTATCAAACAGCATTAGTCTGAAATGTCATTGGTAGGATTTAAGTTTATCCTTAGAACTTTGAATTTAGTATTTGTATAACACAATGAGTATATAATTTTACTTTATTTATAAAATAATATTTAAACGTATTTAAATATGTATTATACATCATATATAAAAGTAATTGTAAATAATAAAAACAAAGATATGTCACATTTAGTTTTTAACAATAAAATATATATTATATTTTTTTGTATAATATTTATATTTACAGGATAGCCAATTGAAATCTCAGTTAAAGCAAATTATCTTTATGACAAATGTATATCATAACTTTTTTATGATAATTATCACCATTAATAATAAATATTTCTCACTGTTTTTTTTACTTTTTTTATCACAAAATGTATAATGCAAATACAATTATACAATCTTTAAAAATGTTTAAACTCCAAATTCATCTTTTAAAAAATAATATATCTAATTCACATTTAATTTCATTATCATTTATTTTACATGTGAAATATCAATATGTATATTTGCAAATATTAATTTTACGATAGAATTCAACTAGTGATACAAAAATTTGCAATGTTTTCTAGGGAATTTTCTACAGTTTCTTATTTAGTTGTCGGTCAGTATTGCAGGCCATAACAATCGATTTACTCTGCAAATTTCAGCTATTCGAAACTTCGCGAAGAAGGAACCAGTTACCAGTGGTACCTTCTCGAAAGAACGTCTTTCTCAAAAACATTAGCTTATATCAGAGAATTGCCGGCATACATGTGAGTGCGCGAGTTAATATCGAACTTTTCATTAACTTATTATTAATAATTATTATATTAAGTGTATTTAATATTGTTGTTTATATACAGTAAAACAAGGAAGCTTGTCTTTTGAGGTGGGTGTTCATGTCGTCTTAAGTTGAATAAAGATATACTGAAATGAATTTGAATAATATGAATTAGATATATTTTACATTTCTCAATTGTCATTCTTTTAATTGTTTTCTATGATTTATTTATATGTCATTAAACAATTGCATCATATTCTACATTAAAATATTCACATGTAAAATGTCAGCCATTTGTTGGTTAAATGATTTTTAGCTGACAATAAGTCAACGTCACCTGTTTTTTACGTTAGATAAAAAAATATATTTTTATGAAGAATTAACTGTTCTTTGTATATATATTGTCGAAAATAATACATATAATAAAAATATATGCAATAAATATATAAAAATAAAATTTTATTATATATAATTTTTATTCTTATTTTTTTGTCATTTATTGAAATATATAAATAATTTCAATAAATTGTTAAAAAGATCTCTTCATAGAAACATATAATAATAGAATCTCATATATACATATGAATATGAATATTTTTTATGCATATATTACATATATATTACTATATTTACTTATTAAAATTATGAGTCTTATATTTACAAATATGTTTTTTTTTCAAAATATGATATATTTTTTTTGTAAATAATAATTTAATATTAATTTGATTTATATATTATATTATAGATCGTAATTTTTGAAATATTAAATTCCA
>NW_006263639.1:289987-296981 GCF_000469605.1 Apis dorsata | reverse complement strand
AGATTTAAAATGGATATTTTAATCTTTGATTAATTTGATATTTTAATATTATATATTGTCATTAATTTTTTCGTAAAAAAAATTAATTTTTATTATTAGTTATATTTAAAAAAAAATTTATAATATTATAAAAATATGTGAAACATATATATAATTATAATAATATTAAAATAGTATTAATATTTTAAAATATAAATTATTTTATTATAATTTAGGATTTCAATGCTTTATATTTAAGTTTATATTATATTTAAATTTTTTTCAATATTTTTATTCTATTCTATAGATATTTAGCAATGAAAAAGTATACTGATTTCGCGCTTATTTTCGACGCACATGCTGTTTGCCGAATTTTACCGAAGTTCATCGAATTTTATCGAAATTTCACGAAGTAGTACGATCAAACACGAAATTCATAACAATCGCAAATCTTATACAAAATCGAGAATATTTTTATAATTTCTTAAAAAAAATTTTATAGAGTTTATATTAAATATGTATAATGAATAACATATATTGACATATTGATTATTTTAAATCGATTATTTCTCTTTGATTTATAATTTCATGATAGATATATTTTAAATATTTTTATTTTAAAAAAATCGTAATAAAATTTCATTTATTTATTTTATTTATTTAGTTGATATTAGTTTATCTTTTAAAAAATTGATTAATATTATAATATATTATATTAAATAATAAAAATATTTTTTTATTTGTTAATAATCACATAAAAATAAAAATTATTTATGCTACAATATTATTTATTATTGAGTTTTTTCCATAATCTAAATAATTTGTTTAGCTTGTTTAATTAGTCTCAAATACTGTATATCACTATATATTTTGCTTAACATATTATTTTGTAAATGAAATAAAAATATTTTTTGTAAATGCAATGAAAATACAAAAAATTTTCAATATATTTAAAAAAAAAATAAAGATAGATAATAATATATTTAATTTCGACCATTTTTTGTTGTTTTCTAGTAGTTTTTCATGATTAAACTAGCCATATATAATCAATTGTGTATTGTTTGCAACTTGACAACTTTTCTTAACGTAAGTACGTTAGATTTCAGTAAAACAATTTTTTATAAAGTAAAACATTATGTCGCATGCGCGACGCGTGCCAATTTTCTTCGTTATCCTCTAGCTTGTTATTAGCTAACATCAGCACGTGACGATAACGTGACGATAACATTTTTTTCTTTTATGTCTTAAAGAAACATTAAGACAATATTTCAGCAGGAAAGTTTGAGATTCTCAGTTAATTTCATATTGATTTTATATTTTATAATTAAAAAAATACTTCATAATAAGCTAATTGACTTAAACGTCATTTAACTTAATCATTCTAATAATTATAATATTGTTGTTATAATGTTGTTAAAATAAGACAAAAATATATATAAAAATTTTCATTTTTCATACAATGTGCGTATTAGCAAAATAATGATATCAATAATTTTAATTCTTTTAAATATTTATAGAAAATTGATTTTCTAATAGATTATTCACAAAAACAAATAATAATGACAAATTTGATAAGTAGTGATTTTTCGAGAAATTCAGACAAATTCAAATTATCGTATTCATAGATAATACGAAATTAAATCTGCAGAAGTTAATATTTTTCTTATAATTTTACCTTATGTATAGTAGTATATAGTAGTGTATATTTCAAATATCAAAGTATTCTCAGATTATTCAATTTATATGCGTATGACTTATATGCTTTTTTTATCTATTATGAATTTTCATATTAGAGAATTGAAACTATATGTGTAGATGAAGGATTCTATTTTCATTATATCTTTTTAAAGCAGAGGAAATATTTACATTTTAAAGTTTTAGATCAATATTAAATTTAAATTTGTTTTTAAAATATATGTATAAAATATTTGCATTTCATAATAATTTTAATTATATTTTGCTTAAATTTACAAAATTGAAAAAATGAAAACTGAAAATTTTGATTCTCCTCAAAAGAGATTTTTAATCGACGAAAAAATTTCTCTGTGTATTCTATCATATTTTACATATACAATTTTTATTTAATCAGAATTTTAGGATTAGATGATTTTTTTTGTAAAATAGAATTCAAATATTGAATTTATGAGCTATATATAAAATTATTCGTATCCTCAGTGGATTTTTTTTTTTTAAATATTTAAAATTAAAATGGCTGTATCGATAAAATAAATATTAAAATAAATATAAAACAAATATTAGATATTTTATACATATAAATCAATAGATCCATTAATTTTTTATTTTTCATTTAAATAAATTTTAGTTTTTTATGTTATTTGAATTATTACACAATTTATTTATTATTAGCTGTAATTTTTCGAATATTTAACTTGAAATATGAAACTTTACAAGATATGCTTTTAACATGTATGTGTATTATGTATTTTCTGTCTTCTTTATCTCGAGAAAACGAGAAATACATGTAACTTCGACAAATCTGACCTTAAATATTTACTAGGACAATATGTTTCATTGTCAATGAAACAATTCAATCAACTTCTTACAAGAGATATATGCGATAATAGTATATATATTTTCAGAAAATCAAAGTTCTTTAATTTTTTATAATTTCATATTCAATTTTTATAAATTTTATCGTTTTTCTATCTACTGATTATGTAATTACTCATTATTAATTGCTAATCAATAAAAAACAACTTAAGTATATAAAATATCAATAAATAGTTTATTCGAATAAAAAAACAACAGAAAAAAAATAAACAGAAAAAAATTATTGTACTTTTTTCTCTTATGATTCAAATATGTATATCAAATAAATTATTTGGATTAATATACGCATAAAAAATGTATTAATTAAATTTTTTCAAACCTCCAAGATGTAAAATCGTCATTATGTTATATATAGTATATATATTAAGATTTTGTTTTATTTTTCATTGATTAATAATATGAGATATCCTTCACAATAACGAAAACAGAAAATAATTGATCAAATTTAGAAACAAATTATTCGCCATATTTGTTTTATGTTGATATAAAATAATTGCGTTTAGCGCGACATTATTTCATTAATGATGAAGGATGAAAAAAGTCAATAAATCATTATAATATAATATCGATTGTGCGTTACTAATCGTTTATCTATTACATATGTATTGACAGTCGAATGCCGATACAATGTGTACAGCTGATCGCAACGTCGACAGCGTATATGTCCCATTAGTGAATTATCCGAGAATTATAAGATAATGAATGATAACCCTGATCGTCTGTCATGACACGCGACATTGTCGTAAAAAGAGAGGGAGAAAAGAGGAGTAGGAAAAAAAGAGAGAACGAATAGCGAGGATGAAGAAAGAGGAAACGATATATATTTACGTATGGTAACGGTAAAATGGTTGTTTTTGACGGTGGAAATGTAACTGTGTAGTGATGATGATGCTAATTGTGATTGTGGTGATGTATATGGGCAACCGTATGATGTACGGGATGACTAAAAGGTCGCGGCCCCGTCATTGATACGGATGGAGAGAGCGCACTTTGGACCAATTCCTCACGACAGCTAACTCAAATAAACTCAGGGGAACGCGACGTTACTACTTCAGTGCTACTTCGGCCACACACCGCGGCACAGTCGCATTGATCAATCAATTATTCTCTTTTTTTCATCTATTAAGATCTTTCTTCCTCTCTTTTTCTTTTAAGCTTTTATTTATTATTATTATTCCTTTATCCTGAATAAATCGATTTGTATCACGTATTATTTCCTCTATTATTATTTCTCTCTCTTATTCATTATTCCTTTTATTACTTCTTTCCTTCAAATTACCCTTGTCTATAAAATAAAGGAACGAACTAATTCACTGTGACTTAACCACGCACAGATAATCAGGGTTCACGATAGAACGCTCGTTTGCACTACTTGAAAAAAGAAATAGAGAAGAAGCGAAGACATCGGGCGAAAATAAACGAGACCAAACGAAACTAGACGAGACGGAACATCGGAACTATTCTGTCCGCGAGTACGCGACATTAAGCTGCCCAACTATAAAGGAAACAACACGAGGAACGGCGAAGTGTTGTCTCTCGCGCGGCACTCGACAACGAGGAAAGACTACTAGTTAGACCGAACAACTAACTGACGCGGTTCTCCTTCAACTTCAGTTTCGCTTGCACACGTGATCGCACGTGATACATGACACTTCATATAGAGTAGCGCTGTTGAACCGGTGACCGCGCGTATAGAACACGAATTGAAGAGAAAGAGAAGAGACATTCGTGTGTGGAGTCGCGCGACGCTATTATACATTCGCGGTGTCTTTTTTTCTTCTTCCACGGATTACACGGTTTGACATAGGTGATCAGAGAATATCAAAATGTCTACAGAACCTGGTAGTTTCACCTCCAACGGGAGCATGATCGTCGTGAGCAACAGGTTGCCGTTCGTACTGAAGAGGAATGAAATAACCGGTCAACTGGAACGCAAGGCCAGGTTAGTATGTTAAAATAGATGATTTTTTATTTTTTTTTATTTGTTTATTTTTTTTTTGTTCACAAATATTATTATGCATGCATCATGTTATTATATTATTTTTCTTCTCTATTTACCTGATATAAATGCGTAAACGAATTTCGTGGCTGCACGTTGAATGCACGCCGCTCGTGGTCATTGCAACGCGATCCGATCGCGGACGAAACGTGATATTACTTCATCGTTATTATGCATATCCTTGAATGACCCAATTTTTTACTATAATATTTTTATCTTCGTTACTTTTTATTTAATTTTCCTTGTTTTCATTTTGGATGTATCAATTTTTTATCTTATTATTATCTAATTGCAAATTTAACGAATATAAATTATATTTTTAATAAATTTTTATTTTTGTATAAAATTTTAATTTCAAAATAATATAAAATGTATATAATGTATATAGGATTTTAAAATTTTGCATTTATTGTAACGAACATAAAAAAAAATTACGAATAATATATAATAATATATCATTAGATTATTAAGAGACTTGCACAATGAATGTAAACGGTAGTATTCTTTCGAATGAATATTTAATCACGTGGTAATTTATTCTATTGCGTAAACAAATCGATAGAAACATCAGCAAACATTTTGACGTAAAACAAGGAGAAAACACATTGAATTGTGAATCTCTTGTTCCTATATCTTTTGATTTATTAAATCTATTTATTAATATACTCATCGGAAATATTGATATTGTGAAAATTTTATTTCCATATTTATGAGAAAATATTTGAAAATAAATATAGTTCCATGACACTTTTTTTTTTACTATAACTATTCAAATTGATTGGAAAATTGAAAAAAGATTGAATTAAAGAAAATTGACTAATTGAATTCATTATCATTGATTAATTGAATTGATTGAAGAAAAGAGATTATTTAATATTTGGTAACAGTAATCGATTACCTTTTATTATTATATTGTTAGGAGTTTATTCCGGTTCTCTTTACTAGTACTATTGGCTGGTAATTGAACATAATCGACAGAGTTATTCGATAAATCGTTTTGTTTATGTACCGTTAAGAACAATTAAAGTATGTCTTATTTGATGGACGATAGATTTTTATTCAAATATATTTGCATTTTCAATAATATTTTTAATTAAAGACAAATAAATGAATTTAAATTTATTTTGCCAATTTAAAATGCAATCATATTTAATTTGATATTTTTTCTGTTAAATAATATTTATTATTTTATAATTCTATAATCTAAATTTTAATATATAATTTAAATATATATAATTAAAACAGAATTATTTAAAAAAATAAATATATTATTTACATATTGTATATGTAAAAGTATATACGATATTATATATAAAAATAAATTCATTCATACAAACAATAATAATTTTTCAGTTTTTTTAATATTCATATTTTTTTAATATTAACATTTTTATTAAATTATGTTACAATTGAAAAAATATATAAATATTATAATTAAAATTGATAAAAATCAAATGAAAAAAAAACTGAAATAATTTCGATTATAACGAATTAAAGTAGCATTATATTCAATTGAATGAACAATCGTTTAATTAAATAAAATTTTCTATAATTTTTTACGCAATATATTTTTTTCTTTTTATTCGTATATTGACGTCAATCAATTAAAATTAATCGTTAATTGTGACTTAACATCTGATGTATATCGATCTAGCATTCGTAATGTTTATTTATGGTCCACGAATAAATAGTTCGCGATTACATGTTGCACGTGGAGTTATGTTGGAAACAATTGCTCTTCTAAATACATATATAGGCTAAAGAGACTGACGAAATTTTTCATAAGAATACGTTTCGGAACTCGATGTATTTCACCCCGAATCGATCCAATCCCTTGGTCCATTGACTCAAGTCATTGTTTCCAAGAATTTGGAATTCTTCTTCTCAGTTATGAAAATCTGTGAACAAAAGAAGTAGAAACATAATAATTTTTGTCAATTTCTGGTTAATACAAAAAAAAAGTATTATTATTTTTAAGAAATTGTTGCTATAAATTTCATATTTATAGCATATTTATAGCATATACATATACATAATAATAAATTTCATATTTATAGCATATTTATAGCATATACATATACATAAATATATGTGAATAATAAAGCATCAAATTTGTTTTATATCTTTTTTTTTTAGTGTAAATTTATATTTTTATAAATTAAAGAAATAAAATCTGTATGTATAAATACAAATTTGTTTTATATAAATTTAAATATTTAAATGAATATTAACTTGACAACATAATAACTTTCAGTATTATGTATATATTGATTCATTTATTTATTGAGGAATTTAATTTTCTTTTTATATTGAAAAAATTTAGAAGAAATAATGAGTAACTTATATGAGTTTGAAATATATTGTTAAAATATATTTCGAGCAACTTTTTTTTTTCACATAATCTTCGCAAAACTTATATGTATGTAAATCATTATTAAATTCTTT
>NW_006263639.1:271177-289779 GCF_000469605.1 Apis dorsata | reverse complement strand
ATAAAGTCAATTGATCAACTGTTTATATAAACGTGATGATATCTGATCATAAATATATATAAGTTATAAATATATATAAGTTACTTTCTTACTTGGATTTGATATCTTTTGTGAAATATATAAATATAATATAAATAAAAAAAATATAATAAAAAAAAATGATAGATATTAAGTGTGAAGCTAAAATCACTATTATTGTAATTTCTATCGTTTTAATTTCGTCGAAGGGTTATTTTATATTTATTATATTTTATATTTAATTTCTATATTTTATATAGATATTTTGAATCGTAAACTCGTTACAAATTAAGATTCCGTTTTATATAAGAAAAAAATTGTTCAAAATTCATTCTTGAAAATGTATTTCAATGTTATTGAAATCTATTAGAAATCTATTTGATAACTAATTTAATAAATTCATAAAAATCGTTCAAAATGTTGTGTTTTATAATATGTTTCAAATTTATTAAAATTTATAAAGAGGTAATTTTTTGATAAATTCATCTATTGTACATATTGTCAATTACTTGTTGTGTTTATAAAAACAATGTTTGCAGTTATGTTTATATATATGCAGATACGTCACGAACTCTAGGAAACTATAGAAAAAATTGCATAATATCAATAATATAGTATCAAGTTTTTTATATATATAAGTAGAAAATTAAAGCTGATTGCAAATTATGTATAAAAGAAAAAATTGATTAAAAAGATGATATTTTTATAACATATTTATTTAAATCAAAAAGGGAAAAAAATATTTATTTAGATCAAAAAGGGAGCTAATCGATAGATACTGCAAAACTTTTTTAATTTTGTTGATTTTTTTTCGGATGATTTAAAACGATGCAATATTTTTTGAGATTATAAAAAATTTGTAATAAAAAAATGATTAAAAAATAATGATAAATTGTAAAAATAAAAATATATGATTATTATATTATTTTTCAAAAGATATCAAAAAATCAAAAAAATACTAAGAATACATAGTCAAAATATGATTTTTAAAATTTAAACTTTCATTATTGTTTATTGAATTATTGTTTTCAATAATAATTCCTACATTGTGATATTCTTTATAAGATTCTTTAAATAAGATATTTCATTATTTGTAATCGATTTTAATTGGTCTATTAGATCAAAAGAATAAGAAGGTATTATTTATTGTGTCTTTGTATATTTCGAAACACATATTAGTCAGCAAATACAGTTGTTATCAGTTTCTAGTGACATAAGTCATGAATTTTATCTGATTATTTGCGTGAATTACGGTATCGTCTATTGATACTGTTTCTTAATAAATATTATCAATAAAAAAATAACAAAGTGTGCGTGACCAGGAATTGAAATAATTAATTATGTCATGATACAGATAAAAATATCTCCGCTTTTCACTCAGTCTTTTCATATATTTAAGAAAATAAGTTTCTTTTTAAAAACAGATATAATCTAATCGCATTTATAAAATATAGACAATGAAAATACTTCAATCTAAAAATATTTGATCTTGTAATTATTTTTAATTATCATTATTAATTGAAATTTTAACTCTTAACTTTATAATACTTATGATAAGTGCTGACAAGTACACTTTCATTTAAAATATTAGGATACTTATAGAAAATGAAATAATCTTGAAAAATCTCTAAGAAAAAAATCGTAATGTTTTATAATTATTATTAAATCCATTAATTTTCTCTATAAAGAATATATTCTATATATATATCTTATATTATGACAAAAACCTTGCTACTTATGTATAATAAAATTAAATTTTCTTTTCGTAAATACTTTTGTTAATATAATATAATATATATAATATAAATACAATATAAACATAAAAATTAATTAAACTGGATCACTACATTCTACTTGAAATGAATAGATATTATCTTAATATTTGCTTTTGGAGAAGATATATAGGTATATATTTCAATTTCAATTTTTAAACTGAAAAAAAATATTAAAAATAAAAAATACAAAATATATATAATATATCATATTATAAATATATGTATATTATATTATGTATATTATGTATATAATTTAAATTTACTTAAGTAGCTTCTAAAAGAATCATAAAGAGTAAAGAATTTATTATTTAAGATTAATTTATATAATAATAAATAATAATTTATACCAAATGACGCGATTGAATTATTTTGTGATCAATAATATGCTATATATTTATTATTATTTTTTAAATAATTCTTTTTTTCAAAAATTTTTTAAAAATATTTTTCTTCATTTTTTTTGTTCTATTATTTTTCTTAAAAATATCTATCTACTATATATTTTCTACTACGTACTTATACATAATACATGTTTACAACATCTTTATAACATAAAAGATATTACAGAATATGTAAACCGCTTTACCTAATATATATAATATTGAGTTAGTCATGATTGCCAAGAAATAAGATTAAAGATCTTAATCTAAAATAATGCATTTGAAACAAAAAAAATGAAAGAATTTAATTCTATATAATTTTTAATTCTATTATAATGAAAGAATTAATTCTATATTTCTCTCGTATAATATTATGTGATTATTAATATATTAATATATTCACAATTGTCACAAAGTTAAACTTATATTAGTTAATATAGATAAATGATGTATTATTATAATTATTAATAATTTAATAATATAATATAACATAACATATATGAATTAAATTACAATGCAACAAAATTACAATAGAGTGCAACATTGTATTGATGAAATAGTGTGATTTTAGTGGGATCACACGATCATGTGCATTGCATCATTAGAAATATAAAGTCGAAAATATTCTAAATATATCGATCAAAATCAAATTGCATAACATCAATGATGTGAAATTATAACAATACGATATTTTGCTATATAAAATTGATAAAATTAAACTAATAGTAATATTAATTTATTAATATTAATAATAATTAATAAAAAATCATGTTTACAATTTTTGCAAACAAAATATATTTTTATTAAGAAGAAGTATTTTAAAATTTATCTTAAGTAAGTCATTTTGTTATATGTATAATCAAATTTTATACATCCATTTTAATTTTTCTCATAAAAAATATATAGATTGAAAGCAGTAATAACAGGAGAATATAACACGTTAGATATCTCACGACATATAATAAATATTAACATAAGTATTAATATAAATTTTGAATATAAATTTTAAATATGATCAAAAGTAATTCATTTTTACATTATATTAATATATAATAGACGTAAATATAGTAAACGAAATAACTTTTCGATATTCCAAAATAGTTTTTCTTATTGATTTATAATTGTAATATTTATAATAAATTAATTAATTTATAATAAATTTCTTTTGCAAATAATTATTTTTCAATCTTTAATTTGTTTTTTTAAAATTAATTCTAATACTTAGTTACTTAGTTTTAAGTTTAAATTGATAGAAAGCATAAACATCATTTTAAACATAAAAAATGATTTATATGTTTATTATAATTATAGTATTCTAGTAAAATAATTCTTAATTAAACAGTAAAAGATCTTGTAATTTTTAATTAATTTTAGCTTTTTTGTTTATTTAAAAATAAGATTATTTTTAAATTCATTTATAATTATAAATTAATTCAATAAAAATTTAAATTTTTTAACATTAACAAAGTTGTCAAAGACAATTACAACATTTTCTTTGCTTTTATTTTTTATCATAAACAAAAATATGGATTACATTGTCATACGAAATTATAATGATTCAATAAGATAAGTAAGTATTCATTTTATTAAATAATATTCTCTTTAATATCTATTTAATATCTTTAATATCTTTTTATAAAAGTTTTTTTTATTAGCATAATAGATTCTATATAATTATATTCTAAAATAATTATAAAACGCAACGAAATATCCATATTTGGTAATAAAAAAAATATTAAATGAAGTAAATTATATTCAAAATAACTTTATAGTACTTTATAGTAGATTTGAATCGTTTATTTAAAATTTTTGTTATATAATAAGTCGAAGTATTATTGCTTTCAATTTATTCTATTATATTTTATTACGATCTTGACATGCAATAAATATGGAATAAACTTTGGAATGAATTTTTTTTTTAATAAACTATTATTTTTAACATTTTTTTCATTTTAAAATTATTAAAAATTTCATTTTCATTTTAATTTTTTGAATCTTGGATCATGAATTTTGATAACTGATATTATATAGATAATTAATTAAAAAATTTTTTGCCAATAACAAAACGAATTCGTCACGCATTCATTAAATTTATGCTTGTTTGACTGCGATCAAATTGTAAAATTCGATATACTATACTACATAAAACGTTTACGATGTTTGCTAACACAAAATTTGATGGAAACGTAAAGCATATAACGAATAGCAAATAATCGTGAAAGATTATGAGCATTTATTAGTGTCTTAAGTAACCGATTTGTGAAAAGAAAATTCGAAAGTATCGATGTATTTTTATGTACATATTCCCTAAAACATTTACAAACATTTGCCACTTTTACATTTACATTTGCGAGTAGATGATTATAAAAGATTGAAATATTGATGATACATGAATATTATTTTTGATAGGATATTTTAAATATATTTATAAATCATCAATTTTGTTTTATTCTAAAAAAAGTTTTTACAAAATAGATGATTCAGAATTTTTAATTATCATTTATATTATTTAAAATATATAAAAAAATTTTAAATAAACGATCCAAATCTACTATAAAATACTATAAAGTTATTTTGAAGATAATATTAAAATTTACTTCATTTAATATATTGTTTATTACCAAATATGGATATCTCGTTGAGTTTTATAATTTTGATTATATGCACAGTATGTTATAATGATGATATAGAAAACAAAAAGATAATATAATTTCGTATAATATAATAAAAATTTAATTTCATGTAATATATTTATTATATACACAAATATGTCGAAAATGTAAAATAATATTTTTTCACTCTATTTTCAGGTAAATCAAGTACATAAAAAAGTATTTTTAAGATACACATATATATATATACACATTTAATTTATGTTCTTTGATTAAATACATATGAAATATTATCAAATTATTATACATCAAAAAGATACTGTTTGTGCTTAAAAAGTTTTTAGAATAGCACAAATGCAAGAGAAATAAATTTTTTCTCTTGCTCTTTAATACTAATGGTATAACATTTAGCTATTTTTACGAATATCTATCAAAATCAGTCAATTAATTTATTGATTTTTAATTTTAATTTTAAACGATGAATTTATCTCATCGAATGTTCGATAAATTTTTAAATTTGAATTTTTATATTTTCGATTTAGATCTAAATTATATTTCTTGATTAATTATCTGTATAATATTTATGTTTCGAACAATCTTGAGATCATGGCTTTAAAGTAAAAAAAAAAAAGTAAAAAAAAAAAAAAAATAAATAAATCGAAATAAACCAAGATAAACAGAAAAGTAAGTAACAGAAGTAAAAGAAATTGTAATGAAAACAAATTCATATTAATGATAATGTAATCATATAAACTGTGATGCAAAAATTCCATGGAAGTTTTCCAAATCGTATTACACGATTTACATGAAAAACGATCACGTTGCATTCATTAAACATTCTTATCTACAACTGTTGATTCTTTGTTTTCAATTATATTCTTCGTTACATAATATGTTTATCTGATAACTTGTTTCAAGTTATTCTTAATCCTTGAAATCTTCCAGTATTTTCAACGTTCGTTAAATATACTTATTCTTCAAGATTAAATATAACCGGTGTTCGTTAAAACTAGAATACTTTTTTTATAACGACAATAATCATTTTTAGAAGATTCGATAAATATATAACATCATAAATTGACTTGTATGTTGTGTGCATTCATTCACGAAGTATTTCAGCACGCTAACGTGCTGAAACCACGTGCTTTCCGCATGTCTGGCTGCGCGAGTTACATGCGCCATGTAATATATTATCACGATTGTCACAGTCATTAAGTACTTCCTTGATTGTACGGTAGACACATATAAATGTTGTGGAAAAACACGAATTCCAAATGCAAGTGATCATTGATGACGAATACAATCTAATACATAAGGTGCATGATAGAAATTAAATCGTTCATTTAACAAAAATTTAATAACGATTCGAAATTTTTTGAAGATATAATTTTTTTTTACATTCATATTTATAATGAAATGATTATTAACTTTGTTTTTCTATATTTATTTTTTTTATAAATTGTTAAAAAATAAAATAAAAGTAAAATAAAATAAGATTTTTATGCTATTTATTGAAATGTACTATGAATTTTTAGTAATTTTCAATATTTTTAATTTTTCATAATATAGAAATTCAATAATTTTTATATTTTTATTTTTATTTTAAAAAAGATTATTGTTTTGATTTATAGGTAAATAAAGACTTAAATTTTACTATATTGAAAATATAGCAATTCAATTATTTTATGATTTTTTTAAATTAATTTTAAAAAATTAACACATGGCCGTTTATTCTGCACATTTTATTTTTAACAAATAAAGAATTGTTTTTTTTTCAAGATATTTAATACTTTGAGAGATATATTTAAATATACATGTCATTAGTTTTTATTTAATTTAAATATGATTTAAAAAGATGATTTAAAAATTATTATATATAAATATTATTATATGTATAATTTTTTTTAAATATTTTAAAATATTTAATTTCAATATTATTTCCCTCGCATTTGATATTTACATATATATTTTTTAAATAAATATATAATTGAAAATAAAAAGTAATTATAAAAAGTATAAATAAAAAGTAATTATTCTTTTTTGATTTTAATATAGACATCCTTGAACTACTTGTCACATATATCTATTCTTATTCTACATATATTATTAAACGTAACATGAAATGATTTATAAAATTTTTTATTATAATTTCAAATTAACAGCGAGATTTCTGATTTATGTAAAAATTGATTATTTTCTTTTTTTGTATTTCAATTAAAGAAAATTAAAGTACTACATATTATGATCTAATATTTATTAATAATTTATCTTATTTGTTAAAAATAATTATTATCGATATCTTAATTATTTTGAATGATATATTAATTCAATCGGATATTTTTTCTTTCTTCTTTCGTTTGAGAATCCCGATATCTATCACGAATAAAAGCGTAAGGGATCATTTTTTCGAATACGATCGTTACACAGTGAAGAGCGCAAATAATTCGAGCATGCTTCACTCGTGCTGAAACACATATGTACGCGCTGAAATCGTGGTATTCTCAAAATAGATTGCATTCGAGTAATTCAGTTGTAATAATAGCATGTATCAATTGCTTCCTCCTTGCTACAACAGTAACGCATCTGGTCAACGAAATTCTCACGTGTAATCACGTGTTATTCATTTATCCTTAAAATTTATCAATTAATTACATAATGGAAAATAATAGCGAAATTGATATTTTAATAAATAAATATATATAAAAATATAATTTTTTATATATCAAAAATATAATTTTTTATATTTTATTTTTTTAATTTAAAAAAATTTGTGCTTCGTTACAATTAAAATCGATATCAGGTCGATGTTAAATTAAAATTTAATATATAATTCTTTAATAATTAAATTATTTTCAATGAATTGCGTCACGCTTTCAAACTCATTTAAACAATTTGTAGTTAAAAAATCTAAAAAGACAAATTTATCAGGAAAATTTATACATATGTACAAAGATAAAAATATATTTCTGGTGGAAATTGTTCGATTTGACCTAGTCTTCGACAAATGATCATTTAGATGTTCGATCAGACTTTGTTGTGCTGAGATATGCTGAATGACAGCCAAGTTCCATTACAAATTTATAATTATGATGTGCCAATGATATATTCAACGACATTCAAGACCATTTACGGGCTTTGCGATGAGATGGGTTTGGATTAGATATGTGGGCCAAGGTAAAAAGGCGCATTAATTCACGGGCATCCCAGAAAATCTGTGGCTTGATCGTTGTGGAATGAAATAATAGTTCAAGTTATTTTTATTTGAACAATGTTACAATTGTCTATAAGAATTGTTTATATTAATGAAAATAGATGGATATAATGTTGATAAAATAATAATAAGATAAATTTGCATTTCTATTTATAAAGATTTTTAAGTAATAAAATAATGTTAGCCTCGTACAAGATAAGAAAATTAACCTTAATTATAAGAAAAACGATTAATACAAGTTAATAATTCGAAATATATAATAGAGATAATATATAATAAAGATTTGCATATGTAACAGAGAAAGTATTTTTTTACTAAATTAGTAGAAAAAAATAGAACTATTTTAGCTTGAATATGGAAATAAAAAAAATATTATTTTGTTACGTTCAATCGTCGTAAAATTAAAAATTTTTTTAAATTAAATAAACGATCAAATTTTGATTTGGTATTATGATGCATCTAATTTTTTTTTTTCTAATTAATGTTGAAATGAAATATAAAAAAAAATTATTATTAATAATTTATTTTTATCATATATTTTTATAATATTTTCGTTATATATTTTTAAAAAATGTAGTTTTTACATTTCATTCTTTTATATTTGAATGAAAATAAATTTTTAAAATTTAATTATTTCTGTATTTTCTTGTTTTTAATTTTATTTTTAAATAATATTATAAGACGTTTAAATATTTTTTAATTTATAATATTTCTAAAATTTATACTTTAAATTATTGCAGTAAATGAATTATAGTTGTAATAATTGTACATTAATTACAGTTATAAGAGTATATTTTGATTTTATATATTCTCTAATTCTGATAAATTAGATTAGAAAAATATTGCACTATTCACATTTTCTTCTAAGTCTTAGATCTTTGAAATTAGAATATTTATTTCAACTATAAAATTTCACTATAAAACTTCAGATTTAAAAAATATAACAATATCACAATTTTAATAATATCTGATAAACTGTTCAAATGGATCATACAATTAATTATATAAAAATGAGAATGTACGATGCACTCCTGCGATTGACACAATTGCTATATATTTGTCATTATGTAAATATAGTTATATGTGCTATATATACTTCGATGAACCGTAACAACGAGAACTGATCGAAGACGTCTTTCAATATTTCAATATTATCCCTGTCTTATCGCTCGATACGCTAATAGTGGCCATTTGGTGAACTTTTGTATTTACATGCAGGATATTTTTTCATAGGTTAGGATATCTTCAATATTATTATTATATGATAATAGTTCGTTGGTTAGAACTAATAATTATTGGAATTCTAACAAAAATTGCTAAAAGAGATCAGCTAATAAAATCTATCTAGTAATATAAGCAAAACATTTGCACACTATCTCATTTCTTATATAGCATTTATATTTTTATAGATTATTAGAAACTTGATAGATCTAAAATAAATATAAAATCATATAGAATTAACATTTAATAATTGCTTATGAGATAATTATTGTTTTTAAATAATTATATATTTTGTTATATTGTTATAATTATAATTAATTGTTTTTAAATAACAATTTTTTCAAGAAAATTGAAATAATATCGATTTCATGTTAGATATAGATTAGATAGATTTTATAAATTCCACGAAAACAATCAATTGATGAATTACTTAAAATATAAAATTATATTACTTAAAATATATCTCTTCTGCTTTTTTCTTGATTTTTTATGTTTTATTGTTTTGAAATATTTTATATGACCAAATATTTTAATAAAAATATAAATAATACTGTCTTTTAATGATTAATAAGATTAACAAATGTTTCGCGACTAACAGATTAATATAAATATACATATCCATTAATATTAATTATAAATGTACTATATCTTTTACGTTTAAAAATATTACAATCCGATTATATTTAATTAGTTTATTTAATTAGTAATTAGTAAGTATAAAGAAATAGAATTATATTTAATTAGTAATAGAGGATAAGATTATATATAGAAAATATATATAATATATATAATAGAAAATAATAAAGGAATCTTCAATTTAAATTTCATCGAAAAATATTTATACTTTTTGCATTTATATTTCTTTAAAATATTATTGATTTTTTTACATATAAGTTCTATCGCATTGTATTGTCTTTCTCCAATGACATTAGAATTCGTTCGAGTTTTAAAATATAACGGTCATAAAATCATAATAAAGATTGTCCCTAAAGTTCACGAAATATTCTAATTTAATTTTTACGAATAATATTTATTTATGGATATGAATTTTTCATAAAATCTAGTTTTTTTTTTTTGATATTTTTCATGTTATTATATGCATATTATTTTTTTTTATTTGACAACATTTTCTTTTTCTTTTTTTTTCTTTTTAAGAATATTTTCTTTATGTAATCCACCATAATTTTAGTACGTTTTATGCGTTTTAGTGCTGGAGGACTTGTGACAGCAGTAGCACCGGTTGTCATAAGCGGAAATGGAGTCTGGGTCGGATGGCCGGGTATGCACATGGAGAATCGGGATGAACCAATTCCTGAATCTGATCCTAACGATCGTACGCCAACAGCTGGTCTTTTGTCTCGAAAGGTATGTTTTTTCTTTTTACAAATTTTATATTCTTATAATAATAGAAATAATAAAGTCCTTTTTAATTAAGGTATCCTATATAGCATATTTTTATTTTTTAAAATATAAAAGAGAAAGCGGTAATGCAAAGTCTTGCTGGTAAACTTGGTAAACTAAAGCTTTCCAATAAAATCAACATTAAAATAATACATTTATATATAATTTTATAATGGAATATATTTGTAACAGAAAATATATCAAATTATAGAACATTAGAAAAAATTTTAAATATATTTAATCTTTCAATATAAACATTTTCATGAAATCAAAAAACTTTTTTATAATTTTTTATACATAAGTTTTTTTATTCCTTTAATTTTAGATAATTGTTATAGCGATTTTAAGATACTTTGATGTTTTTAAAATATGTTTATTTATATAAAAAAAAATTTCACGAAATTTTTTTATTTTTTTAGAAATATAAAAAAATGTATAAATATATTATTGGAATTCTGTTTATAATTTATATTAGTTGAATAAATGTTTTTCTTTTTTTAAAGATATATTTAAATATATCTTGAAATATTATTATTTTATTATTATTATTTTATGCATATTTTATTGCATTCAAAAATTTATGATTATTATATTTATGAACAATTAACTTACATATAATAATATAAATATAAATGTATATGTATAATATTTTTTTTATATATATTTATATATAATATAATAATAATACTAAGTTTATTAAATATTATAGACAATATTAATTAAATAAATAAAAATTTCGTTCAAAAGAATTAAAGTTTTATATTAATTGTATAAAAACTTTTGAGTGGAAAGTTTTTTAAATAAAGATAAAATTTCCAATTTTTCTTTTTCATTTGAAATTTTTAAATGTAAAAGAGAAATGTATGAGGATTAAATTAAAGCCAAATTTAAGTCAATGCATTAATATAATATTGCAAAAAAATAAATCTCTTGTAATATAAAAAACTATTCATATACAATGGCGTCCATAATTATATTCATTTAAATTTTTTACTTTTTCTTCGAAGTTAAATTTATATATCACAAAGCATTATAATATAAAACGTTCATAAAACGAAAATATCAGAAGATATAAACGTCGTCGGATCTTCATTTTCACGAGTTACGCTGACCTTTTTGTGTTCCTGATACCAGCGATAGTGCACGATGATATGTATGCAAAGATATTTTCGTCAATATGCGTGAAAATAACATATATTATGAAGAATATTATTGTTAATATATCATGAGTTGGTAATTATTGCAACGAACATTATAGAATATGTATGTAGACTATATATACATATATAGTCGATCATTATTAAAATATCTACTTACTACATGTTGATTATATATGTCGTTAACAAAGTTCTGATAGAGAGATGACGTATATTGAAAATAACTAGATCGAATAATTTCGTTTCGAGCATCGTATACATATTTATGTTACTAGGAAAAAGCAATTTAATATTAAAAGAAACTAAGAAAATAAGAAATATAGAATTATTATATAATTGATTATGATTACGAATTTATAAAAAAAGAAATATAAAAATAAAAATAAACATAAAATAAATAAAAATAAAAAAATAAACAATAGTGTTCATACCAACATTCACGTCAAACAATTCACTTAACCTTACAATTTTATATTATATCAATTTATTTCATCTTATAGAATTTAAAAGAAAGAAGAAAGAAAAATTAATTTATTAAAAATTTATTATATTCATGAATTTCTTTTCTTAACTGTTGAAATATAAGGAAAAATAATGTTTCATAAGATTATTAATAGAAATTCGAAATTGAAATATATATTCTCTTGTGAGAAATATATTTTTTGTTAAACAGCTGTTTCCAACACAATTATCATAATAGTAAAAATTCTCTTCAATATATGTAAATATGATTCATATATTATTTATAGAAATCAAAATAAAATACTATTTTTCAAACCAAGAGGGCGCGCGTGCTTTCTTCGATCTTTCCTCGTGTCAGGTTCGTGTCAATCGATAATTATAAGAACCATTTCGCGTGTCAATTGCGTGTGATCATGAAATGAAATATAATATAATGCAATAGTGATCGTAATATCTATATTGGATTAATAGTATCTAAAAATTATGATTTTATGAAAAAATAAATTTAAAAATAATACAGCATTTTCTCACATAAAATTTTCTTTTTAAATTGAAAATTTACATTAATATTATTAATTAATACTATATTATATATCAAATTCATGGAATACTATTAATTGAGTGACAGTTTGTATATTGATGCTTAATCTTATAATCACAAGTATTTATATATGTAAATTGTGACGTAATTAAGAAAAAGGTGATTTTACATATGAAACAGATTAAAAATATAAACTGAAAATGAAATTTATTTATTTATTTAACTTTTCTTTCGTAAGAAGTATATAACTTGATTCTTATATCATTAATCTAACTATATTTAAATTAAAAGTAAAAGGTTAGGTTAGTAATCACACGATAGGTTTTCTTTTATCTGTATCTATGAAAGATTTCAAAATTAATATTTTTTTAACTGATATCTTCAATATGATACATTTTTCTATATAATATTCAATTTGTTTATGTAATGAATTAATGTGATGAGTTGACTTATTATTCGGATTTCCAACTTGAAGAAAAAATTAAAATTTATAAATTTAATAATTTATTTACAATTTATTTTTTAATATATCAATTATCAATTATTTATTTATAAATTAATTATTATGATATAGAAGTCTAGCATAAAATATAGAAGTTAAGGAACAATTCAGTTATCTGGTTAGCATTTGCAAAGATTCAGTGAGGATTCTACAGAACTTGTTTATTTTTATATCTGTACTGAATATACAGTTAGGAAATGCGTTAAATATAATTCACGTTCTCTTCTACTCTTCTTTACAATTAACATCATATTGAAAGTATTTTATAATAATGATTGACTTAATTATCTAATATATTATAGATTCCAAAGCATTAATCAATTCTAATGTCGAATTCCTATTATCACGAAATAATCTTGAAATGATCTCTCTTCTCTATTAACCTACTTTATGATTCATCGCTTTTCTATTGATTTTATAAATTTTCCTCGGACAGAGTTATTCGAAGAATTTTAGAATTCTTAGAGAAAATCATTATCATTTTCAATTTGGGAATTATTACAATTTGGGAATATGAATAATTTTTATTTTTATATAGTAAATTTTTATATTATGTAGTAAATATTATTTACTAAATATTATTTGATTTAAGAATACATGAAGATATGTATGATGTATAAATGATGTATACAAGAATATAAAAGAAATTTGTTTTTAATTACAAAGATTTTATTTAATTTTTTATAAGATATCATATAATCATTGTTGAAATTTTATCAAATTTATTTAAATTATTTACATTGGTAATTAAATATTTTTAGTCTTTAAATTATTTACATTGGTTTATTTTTGGTCTTAACTAGTTAATATACAAATGTGAAAATAAAAAGAATATTATTATAGATCATACAATATGTAGGTCATTTTAATTATTATATTTTTTGATAAAGATTTATTATTATTTTTCAGATTCATGTGATATCAAATAATAAATTATATCGAATGTTTATATGTATATAATTGTCTACGTATGAAAACATTAATTTAGTTTTGAACTTAAATGTATTGAACTAATAATTCATCTCTGATGACAATTTTTCTAAATTTTTCTATAAAATAATTTTTATTTGTTTTTTAACAATTTAAACAAATAATTAAATTTAATTTGTTTAATTTAATTTCTTTAACTTCTCATTAAAATCTCATTCAAAATATGCATTTTTTATATAATTAATTGTATATATTTTAATTGTATATAATTATTATATATATTGTATATATATATTTTTTAATAATTTTAAAGAATATTATTTTCAAATTATTCATACAGAGTATTTCATTATTATTGAAAATAATAAAATTTTGTTTCAAAGGGAATAGTAACGAATTTTATCTGAATGCACATATCTTTCAAGATTTCAAAATGACTTTTATTTTTTAAATATTTTTATTCTGATAGATGTATATATTGTTCGATGACAAATTCATCGTAATACGATGTATTCGTATTACAAGGTCATTGAAAGTTCTTGCCGTTCAAAACTTATCTTTATTGAAAGTCCAAAAATTATTTCTTATCTTTGATATTCAAAATATTGACCTCAATGCATTATTGTATCTTTAAAAAATAGCTGCATCTTTTTTTAATTACAAAAATAATTGATAGACATTTCTTATACGATTTTTTATATTATTAAAAGTATTTTGTTTTCCTTGATAAATTTGATTGATTTTGAAATGCTACTTTATAAAGAAAAATTCAGAATCTTTGATTTACTCATCTTCATATAATGTTTACAATCAAATCAACGAAATATTTCTGATGAATGAAATCTTGGACAAATTTAAGATTTTTGAATGATAATAAATGACTAGAAACATTAATACAATAATAGGAACATCAATACAATAATAGGAACATCAATACATTTAAATCAATAAATTCATGGAACAAGTTATATATCCATCAGATATAAAAGTATATTTCATTAAGAAAAAAAAAAAGGAAAATGAAGATCTTAATAAATAATAATAAATAAATCTTAATAATCTTAATAAATAATAAATTTAAAAAATACATGTCTTCTTGGATAAGATGTTATCATCATTTCTCTTATAAATAAATTTTATTTGAAATATTTTTTTCAATAATATATAGTTTGAGAGATAATTTCATAGTTCACTTTAAATAAATTATTATATTTATACTAATTATTTTTTGTTTATCATATAAGCTAAATATACTACGACTAAATATAAATATAGAAAATTAACATTTTTAAACTACCTATTCAAGCTATTTTTTCATATTACAAAAAAAACAGTTGCATTTTTATAAATATAAAATTCATAAAAAAAGTATTTAGAATACACTTATGTAATATATTTTTAAAAATGTAAATATTTATTAATAATTTTCGAAAAAATTAAAATATTGATGAAAAATTTCAATGATATTATTTTATATTTATTATTTATATTAATTTTTATTTTCAAAATAATCATTAATAATTATTGTTAATAATTATCAATTATTATACTTTAAATCAAATTCTTTAATTTTTATTCTCTAATTTATATAAAAATTTCATATGGTGTCACTTAAAAAAAGAATAATTTATGATATAATTTTTTCGGTATATAAGATATTTGGTATAAAATAATATGGATGCCAAGTACAATTAAATTTTTTTCTACTTTTTCCTTATTTTATTTAAAATATAGATAATTCATTTTATTCATTTTTTAGAATTATGTTATTGGAATATTCATAATCAAAGAAAAAATCTTTCAATCTTTCTATTATGAAAATTACTTTTATGCGATCATGATAATTTTCCATTTGACTAATACACTTAATAAACTGTGATTCAGATTATCACGGTTCCGTCACATGAACAACGACGTATTACACCCATAACCTGACAACTGGAATTCTGATATTATATGTTGACCTTGACATTGTTATTTATTCGTATCTTCATATTATGTCTGAGTCATTCTCTCATAATATAAGATGATGTATTGTTTTATTAAGATTGAATTACTGAAAAAATGTTATATTGATTGGTGTTATATTGTGGTTTTACTTAGAATAATTCAGGAAATTCTGTAGATATTTGAATAGAAGATATGAATTTTCATGATAAATTATTTTTACATTATTTTGTATTTATTTATGTTTATTTATTAAAAAATAAATTTTAAAAAGCAATGTTTTTTAATTTTTTGGCTAATAAAATTGATATTATTCGATTAATTTTATCAAAACTCAAGAATGACATATGTTTTTCTGTTAAATAATACGAAGTGAAATACTATAAAAAAATTCTGATAAAATAAATGTTTTTCTGCGTTTATATTACTTTAATATAATGTTTTATTATTATGCCTATTCTAATTTAGCAATATATTTTGAAAAATAATTAATTTATATATTTTATACAGTTTTTGAAATGGAGGTGTTTTATTAATTCTAATTTTATAAAATTATATAGTAAAAATAAATATAATTAAAATATATAAAATTAAAATAAAAACGGGGATTTATTATATATTATTAGAATTCAGAATGATTATGTAAATTTTCAAAATTTAAAATTTCCTTTAAATGACGTATTTTTATTAAATAGTTTGAATATTCGATTCGTTGAATAACATAAAATAATAGAATTTTGTTTTAAATATTTATATCTAGTAATAATCTAAATCATTTAATAATACAATCAAGATTAAACATTTAAATTATGATTACTCAATATCAATCATATTACTCATATCAAGCATTTTATTATTAATTTTGTAATGATATTTTCTAACAAATTTTTATTATTATTAAACTTTATTAATTAACTATTATTAAACTTATTAAACTTTTATTATTGAAGTGTTAAAATTGTTCATCAAAAAATTGAATTATTTATAGTTTACTCAAATGTTTTTTCTGCTCTGTAACGATTGATATTTTTTCCTTGTCACACATACTCCTACGATTTACTTATTAATTTCAACAAGTTTTAATGTACGTTGAATATACAAAAAGTATTATCGAGAAAGCTTGTTCATGATAATCATTGACATATACTTTCTATAAGTGTCTTTCTAACCATGTCTACTGATAATTTAATAAGTGATAATTTTTGTTTGTCTGCCCTTTGTACGTATCTGTCAGGAAATATCACTTAAATATCATTTAAATATTTATTATTAAATATTACAAGGATAAAAATCATTTAAATTTTAAAATCGATTACAACAGTAATACTAATTAATCTTGTAACAAATCAATGCATTTATTCTTTTCTTGTAACTATAATATTAGTCATTGTTATGTAAATTCATAATTTGTTTATTATATATTGAGAATAATAATAAAAGAAAAATAATAAATAAATTATTAATAATAGAAGAATGGATTATATAATAGAAGAAAAATAATAGATAGATTATTATATATATATTATAAATTTATTTATTCCGCTAAAAAATGAAGGATTTATATAAATTTACATATTCTATAATATTTTTATATATTAACATTTCATTCATTTCTTGCATCTATAATTGTATATATTAATGTTTTATATTTTGCTATCTTTTTTATTTATTTATTTATTTATTTAATTATTTCATTTTTCTTATTTACATTCTAATTTACATTATCTAATCATTTACTTCTTCTTCTTATATTTTCCTATTTATGTTATCCTTTTTAATCTCCTGTATCAATTTATAACCTTCTCCAACTCTGTTCTTTCCTAGATATATATTTCAATGTTATTTAATTTTTTTTGCACAATATATATCTCTTTCCTAGACAAAAAATAATAAAAAACTATTTATAAATTTATTTATAAATGAGATAAGTATAAAAAAATATAATCAATAAGATATTCATATAGAGAATTTTTTTGTGAAATTTTCATGAATATATATAATAATACAGATTTTTCTACTTTTCTTTTATATTAAATAAAAATTTTTCTCAAATAAAAAATTAATTTTATTCTATTAATTTTTTTTTTATCTAAATGAGATTGTTGTATAAAATTAAAATTAAAATGAAATGAAATGAAATTAATTTTAGTATAATTCATGCAATAAATTATATTGTGAAAATATTGTTAAAAAACTTAAAATATTTGAAATAATATATTTTGCTAATAATATTTATAATTTTTATATTAATTAATTATTAAAAATAAATATTATTTAATATTTACTAATTATGTTTTTTCATAGATTATTAAACTATTAGATTATTATTTTATTGGAATAAAGAAATTAATAAAGAAATTAATAAAAAATTAATAAAAACTTAAATAATGGAATTTCTTAAAAAATAAAAAATAAATCATTAATATTTTATTTGTGATGAAATTA
>NW_006263639.1:258406-271144 GCF_000469605.1 Apis dorsata | reverse complement strand
TATACTAAAATTAAAAAATTACTTTGAATTTAAAAAAAAATAATTCAAAATGTAATTAAGAAAAAGAATTAAAAACGATTATGATTTGAATAAAATGCTTCGAATCTCAATAATGAGATTATGGAGTAATTACAATTGTTGGAATTGAAAAATGAATAAAATATCTTTAAATAAATATATTTTATCTTTAAATAAATTATAATTATTTAGAAAAAATATTTATAATTATATTAATTATTATAATAATGATGACAATTATAAAATAATTTAATATTTATAATGTATTATAATAATATATATTATTTGTAAATTTGTGAATTATAAATTATAATTAATGACATTAATAGATTGCTAGAAATTTATAAATATCTGTGAGATAGGCTATTTAACAAAAAATACTTTGTAAAATTATATTAATAAAAAATTAAAAATTAAATTAATAAAAAATATATTAAATATTCATTCATTTAATTTATTTCAATGTTGAAATTAATTAGTTGAATAAATACAAATTTCAAAAACTCTTTAAAATGGAATAATTTTTTTAAAATTGGACATTTTAAAATGATTTGAATTTTTTGAAATGTTGGAAGAATTAGAATGTTAGAAGTTTATTAAATAATATGTAATAAAAATCAGAAATTATACTTATAAACTTTTTATATATTATAAAGAATATCATATATTTTTTTCGTAAAATAAATATTTTTCTACTAAACATAAGCAAAAATTATCTTATCATAAGAGCAATAACAATAAGTGCAATCAACATTTTTGTTGCAATAATACTGTTTCTAAATTTATATAATCAAATTTATAATAAATTTGATATAATCAAAATAAACATATTAATCTTTTCGATTATTAGCCAACTAAATTCTTCAACAATCTTAATTAAAATCACTTTTAAAATGATTTTAAAAAGGTAAGTGGTATGAAAACAAACATTATCAATAGCAAATCAGTTATCAATATTAATTAGAGAACATGGTTAAAATCGCGTCAACTGTAATTCGCCATTGTGTGTTGATTCACCTCTGAACTTCGAAATGGAGTAAATCGTTCTCGATCTGATCCAGTTAATCGGCATAATAAATATCGTATCAATCGAATTGGTCAGTATCGAATTAATTAAATCGTGATACACAAAAAACAAATTTTTATTGCGAAATGACTTAATTATCTCTAATTAGTGATCATGTAAAAGAAAAGAAAGAGATTCTTTTAACAAAAAAGATTTGATATTTCTGAAAGATAATGTAGAGAAGATGTAATATAAAAAATTACACAAAATATATAGACTAACATTAAATTTTAAATTTAAAGGAAAAAGAGATATTTGAAATGATAACAGATTTTTGAAAAGAAACATTATGATGATAATACTAAAAGCTAGGTATTATAATAGATAATAGTAACGTGCACATATTTTTACATAAATTTTTTATTTTTTTTTTTAAGTTCTTAATACAAATTTAAATATTTTTAATTTTTGAATTATTAAATTTTAAATTCTTAATTTTTAATTTTAATTTTATATTTATTTTTATTTATAATAATTAATTTTTATTTATTATATATAATATTACATAATAATTACATAATAATTATATAGTATATTATTATTATTACATAATAATTATATAGTATATATAGTATATATAATATTATAATTATTATATAATGAATATTATCGTATATTAATATAATTATTATTAATTATCAAGTATGAATATTTATTCAAATTTTGTTTAAATTTGAAAAAGAATTAAGATAATAAATTAATATAAATTCAAATAGAAAAATTTATAAGAATATATCAAATGATTTGGAAATATTTTATGATAAATAAAAATTGAAATTTTGAATTGTCAATTTTTAAAGATAAATAAAATTTATATGATTTATTTTTAATTATAAAAAAATAGATTATATACAGTTCTTAGTTTTAATTTGATTCTGTAGAATTATATAATAAATCTTGTCTATATTGTAGATTAAAAACTTCGGTTTGTTTAAAATACAATTGAAAATTTTTTTATGATAGATAGATATTTTTTATAAACCTGTAGAGTACATATAAGTACTTGTTGAAGATAACTCGGAATATTTCACAGAAAAAGTTCATAAAATATTATTTTTATTTAAGAGAGAAATGGAAGAAGAAGTTTGTTAAAAGCACTTTACGTAGAGTTCTAATTTTATTTTCTAATATATATATATATATTATATATAGCTTAAGAATAATTAAACAAATTCTGAATGAAAATATAATCTTTTAAAAAAGATTCCGATTTTATATTTTTATCATTATTATTTTCATCAAATATTTATTTTTTTAAGGATTTAAGATAATTATGTGAGTATTATTTTTTCAAAAAATAGTTTTTAAAAAAAACATTCAAAAAACACAAGATAATATTCTTTTTAAAAAAAATATTAAATAATATTTTACTTAATTATGTTATGTTATTTAATAATAATGTGCAATAATATTTTATTTCATTTTAATACGAGAAACTTTAACAAAATTTAAAAGCAAATTTGATTAAAATTTTCTTTTTTATATATAAGAAATCAATATATATTATCATATTAACAATACAATATTATTTCAATACCACATCAAGTTTAATATTTACATCTATCAAAATTTGTCTATAAGAATATTATAATGGAGTAGTTAATTAATTTGATATTTATTTGATCAATTATATTTGATATTTAATAACTTTGGAGAAGTTTTCAGATAAATTTAATAATTTACTATACGATAATGTAACATTTAGGGGTTTATGTAGAAATCATAGCTTCATGCTTATTACATGATGTAGGTAGCATAATAAATTTTCTTATACAAGTTCGAAATAATAATATTATTCAAAATTCAAAATATTAATTTAATCATATAATTTTTTTTAACAAAATACTTTTTACAAAAATATTTTTTAAACAATATCATCATTTTTCATTATTTACATGTGTAATAATTCAAATTATTTGAACTTTTCTTAAATAAAACTTAATAATGAAAATGTATACATATTAGATTAAAATTTTTAATATATCGCATTTTAATTATTATAAAATATAAATATCAAATTTTTTCAAATTTATTGTTAATACGAAATACTTTTTTAGCGAGATTCTATTCTGACAGTATGAAAGGAATGAATTCTTCAAAACTGAAGTTTTAATGTCTCTTTTATTATTATTATTTTTTTTTATAATTTTTCTTTTATAATAGTGTGAAATAAAACTTCAAAAATATACAAAATATATCTTCATATTTTAATCTTCTTTTAAAATTTAATTAATTCTGTTGTAAAAAAATATTCTTAGACGAAATTATATCTATTTAAAACATAAAAAAGTGCTAAAGTTTTGAGAATAGATTTTATAAATGCAGATCTTTTGTTGAAATAATATTGCTTCATGTTTAACCTTAATTATGCTCTATATCAGGCCTAGCCAATATTCCCCCTTTCATACGTTATTCTCCTCATTAAAATCACCGATTCCCCTATCTTTAAACCGTAGACTCATTTCCGCACGTGAGATGCGGATGATATGTAGTATGACTATTTTGAGATTGCCAGATGAGACTCTAAATTTTTAAAATCTTACGTCACATTCTCATTTAGAAATAGAGGAAGAAAAAACTAATTGGGAAATAATGCAATGCGATTGCTATCTTATTAAAGTACTAAATGTCATCAATGTCGTGACATTGTGTGGTAGCGTGACATTGTGTGGCAGCGTAACATTGTGTGGCAGCATGACACTGTATGACAGTATGTCGTGATATCAAATTCAATTGATACAATTCGTATTTAGTGTCGTGTGAAAATGTAGTATATATGTATCTTATAGCAATCGCGTCGTGTCACCACCAGTATTAGCTTTTCTGTCCTCTTACTCTTAAACGAGAGAGTGTCAGACAATCTGAAAATCTAAAGTCTTGTTTGACTGTTCTCTAGAATTTAGAATGTACATTGTATTCGCGGGAAATTAATTCTAAGGTCTTCCACGGATACAAAAATTTGCGGATAATAACAAGTCCTGTTACTTATATACATATATATATATTCATATGTTATATATATGCATATATTATACATGTTATAAATATCTATTTATTATAACATGTATTTAATTACATTAATTACATACATTATAACATTAAATATTTTATTTATTATATTAAATTTTGTCAATATGAGGTTTTAATGAATTTGATTATAAGTTTTTATTTTTATAACTAAAGTCAAATTCGCAAGATAAACTTATTATTATATAAACTTATATTATATATATGGAATGTAAATTTTAAATTGTAAGTAAAAATATATCGGATTTCTATTGTATATAATACAAGTGTCACATCATTATACAACGCAGCATAGAAAGCAAGAATAGATATGGGTCGCCACTTGCTAATGAAGCAAATACATAGGAAAATAGCTTATTAAGTTACTTAGATCCACTGGATTTGCTTAGACCTATTACATGCACACAAATTTTTATTAAAATTAAGATTTTTGAGTCTTTCTGTAAAATAATGATAATAAAATAAGAATAAAAGATAACATTTAATAAGATAATCAATGTAAAATGAATATTTTCATGAATTTATGTTGATTATGTTGATATAGATGTTATTCAACTTTAGATTTCAATATATAATATTTTAGAAATAAAATTCTAAAGTTAGAACAGACAGATCGAATAAAAATGTTAAATATATAAATATTAACATAAAGATTGATGAATTCAATCCTAAATTTTTATAGCAATGGAATAACTTTTATTTCTAAAATTATTATATATAAATAATATTAAACATTGATTATTATAAAAAACTGCAATTAGATATAATTTAATACTTGAAACAATTTAAAGAAAAAAAAGAACAATTAATAAAATAAAATTAATAAATAAAATAAAATTACGAATAAAATTCCTAAGAAATTTCGTTTTATATAAGACTCGAAAAACTAAATTTCCATTTTAAAAATTCTATGTTCCTCTTTATTATTTTTTAAAAGAAAAACGATGACTCGTGAACATTATTATATCAAAGATTTATTTTCAAGAAATATTGCGAGAAAACGAACGAAGATCATATTTTATAGTGGCGGTTTATATATCGATGATAATGGTGGTGAGGGGGTTTTTCTTATGAAGCACAGATAGAGAATATCTTGTTTTCGTTCCAAATAACGTTTAGAAAGAGAAATTATTTGTTTCATGTACGAATCCTTTGTTTTATCTGAGTTGAATTATGGAATCATAGATATACATTTAGGTAAATGATATAGAGAAGACGATGATAAAGAGAAAATAGTAAAAATAAAAGAAATTAATCGTTTCATATATGATTTTTTTTGCTCTATATGATAGATCTTCTTAAGTTATAAAATTATTATAATATTTAGGTTAGATAAGTGATAAATGTCTATAAAATAAGAAATAAAGAAGAAATGATAAAAGTAAAAAATAAGAAAATAGATTTATACATTCGTAAAAAAAAAATGTGAATTTAAAAGAAAAGTTTTGATATTGTTAATTTTTAATATTTAATTGTTATGTGTTATATGTCAATCGATAAATAGATGCTTGATTCGTTTGGGTGGAAAAATGTATGAAATATTCTTAATAAATTTTTCATTATTTATTGCATAACATAGTATATGACATAACATAGTAAATGATAAAATTAATAGAAAAACTGTTTATTTTACAGGATTAGTAGCAGATTTCAAATATAAAATAGATAGAGATTTTACTTACTTACCATATTTAATTTAACATATTTTTCCTCAATGCCATCATATTATATTATTGTTATTATAAATTTTAAAAATTTATTTAATATTAAATTTATGGTAATATTATTATCCATATTAATTACATTTAATACGTCTACATATGATTATTTCTGTATGTATCAGAAATGCAAAAAAATATCTCAAGTCAAAATTGTACATCATGATGATAATTATTTGACTTTGAGATAATGTTAAAAAGCTCTCTTATAAATTTTTAGATAGAATTGTATATTTTTTATTGCATATTCTTGTCTTCTAACATTAAGATATATTTAAAATATTATTTTTAAATACACATATTTTTTATTGAATTATTAACATTCACTTTTTCTGGCGGCACTACTGCGTTACTGCGATGCTCATCACGAAAAAGTTGCTCAGTCGGACTTTGTACTTACATCGTAGTAGTTCTAAAAAGAATCGATTCTGTATGCGTGTATATATGTATACGCGCGTGCTTTAAAATAATGTAATCTAAGAATGGCTACTATTAAAAATACACTTCTGTAATCTATTTTGGAAATTGTCTTTTCATTTTTTTTTTAATTAATTCAAAATTTCAATTATTTTTGTATATACACTATTTATACGTAATAAATTAATATAATAAATTTTTAATTGGAATACAATAAATTATTTATTTTAAATTACCGCTAAAAAGAAATGTATGGTAAACAATGTAACCGATCTTGGCAATCATGATATTGGCCTGCTATGTTTAATTCATTTAATCTTAAGTTTTTTCTTATTGCTAATATGTAATATGAAAATGCACTATGTTGTTAAAACTATATATTATTTCTTTTTTCTTGTAATTTCATATAACAATAATTCAATAACAATCAATTTTTTTTAGGACATCACAATCATAATGTACAAAGTTCGACTGATCAATCTCTTCGTGACGTATATTGGATAATGTTAATGCCTGCGGCATGTAAACTTTGGAAGTTAATAACTCAACAATAGTTTATGAAATAATCTATATACATACGTAGTTGATGTTTTGAATATGTTTCAATATTATCTACAAGAATATGCAATAAAAATATAGAGTTTTATTAAAAATTTAAATTATTTAAAAATTTAATTATATAGGATGTAATTTTCATAGGATTTTTAAACATTATTCCAAGATCAAATGATTATCCTTCATTATATGTTTCTTACTATACAACTTTCATTTCTATTCGAATTTTTGATATAGAAATAATCACATGCATTTAAAAAAAACATATTATAGCATTTTTAACATTTCTATGCCATATATGTAGATCAAAAGAACTTAAAGTATTTTGATAATAAATTAATATGAAGTAAATGATAAGTAAATTGATATGAATTAAAAACGCTGACGTGTCACATAACAATCAACATGTTAAGTAATTAGTTATGGTTAGATTTCAGATAATTTTAGAAAAAAATGAAATCTATACAGAATTTTGCAACATTATTGAATATAATAAATATTTTATATCGAATATTTTCCATATACATATTTTTTTATACATGTTTTTACAACTTTTTATTTTATTTTATATAAAATTAATGTAGATTATTTTTCTTTATATCTTTCCGTATAATAATGATTGGATATTTTAATTAGTGTTCGATCCTATTGCTTAACACAATTAATTAAACACAAATTATTTTTATTTAAAAATCATAAGTAATGATTTTAATAAAATACTAATACATTATTTAAAAATCATAAATAATGATTTTAATAAAATACTAATACATTAATTACCGATAAAAAAAAATAATTTTCAATGTTTATATTTCTAAATTTTTAATAGAATTTTTATTTTTTTAATATGAATTTAAAATAAATTGTATTATAACAATATTGCATTAATTTGAATTAGATATTATTCTTGTTCTTTTATAATAATTGAACAAAACAGAATGATCTGACTTTTTTTAAAAAAATTTTTATAAAAAGATTTACAATTTAATTTTATAATAAATATATAATCTTCTTTTATATAATCAAATGAAAATATAATGTAATTTATATCAATGTTTGATTAGAATTACTAAATAAATAATTATCATAATTCATTTATATTTGTCTTATATTAATATCACTTTTTTATAATATACAAAAAAAAAAAATATAAAATTCATTTGAAAGTAAAGTTTTCGAAAGTTGTATTATATAAGAATATTTTTTCACAAATGTTCAAAATGAAAATTAATCTTGAATAATTACTTTTAACAGAATATCCATTTGTAAAAAATACTTTCAAAAGTCATCTCTTTTATTCTCAAATATTTTTACGTTAATATAAAAATTTAATTTGTTTCAATTTCAAAAGATTATTATTATTATTATGAATCTAATTTTGTAGAATTCTAGAAATAAAAAGTTATTAAGATTTTAATTTTTGATTTTTTTTTAAAAAGAAAAGAAAAAAAAAGGAAAAGTTAGTATTATTTAAAGGTCTTGTAAAATTTCGAATTCGAATTATGCGAATTTAAAAATTAAGCTTATTATTGCAAAGTTTGAAGTGCCATGAATTGCCACTCAAATTGAAAATTTTTAATTAAAATTCGGAAATAGGAGAAAAAGAGATAAAATTTCACAATATATAATGAAATATATTCAAATAAAATGATGTATTTTTGTTTAAATGATATTGCCATTAATTGTTATAAAATTCATTTAAAATATTTTATTATTAATTCTTATTATTAATAATTAAATTTAACTATGGAATTTAAAGTTTTATAATCAAGAAATTACTTATTTCTCTTACCGGATATATTTTCAAAAAAAATTCATTATAAAATTCAGAATCTCTGACAACCCTAATTTCGATATATCTTTAATTTTTACTAGCATGTGATACGAAACGAATCACATTATCATGCACCAATTCTAATTCCATCCATTGTCTTGGCTATCTTTCTCAATTATCATTTCTTATCAATTTCCTTCAACCGCGTTTCCCCGAAATATTCTCTAATCTCCAAAACTAGTCGGACCTTGGACCGATCTTTAGTGACCTTATTCGAAGACCAAAGAGAGGAAAATCAACTCGATATTCTTTAATTCTTACGGAGTGTCGATCAGCTCGTATACGTATGAATCTGAGGCAAAGATCTCTTGTGTCGACGATAATCGTGTCGCGAGGTCGAACCAGAAGGTTATCATGGTGTGACGCTCGTGAATACAGCCGACGTTTTATCTTTTGTGCAGGTTTTCATGTGAATCTTTATAATTACGATTCTTCGTCGATTCGCGCGTCAAATTTCGCGACATGCACATCCACGAGCCTCGTCAGCCGTGAATCACGTGCTATTCACGAGATTTTTGATAATTTGCCCGATGCTCGTTGATGAAACAATCGATCAATGTGATCTTTGGCAGTCAGTTTGGCGAGATTCGATATTACGAACAATGTTTACTGTGACGCAATACGATTTCGTTACATCTGATACATTTAAAGTGATCTCGTAATAAATCGTTTTGAGGAAAACGAGCCGGTTGCTTTCTTTCTTTTTTTGTTTTATATGATTCTGTATGACTGTATAACCACGAGTAAACATCATGATCATAGCATTAACCGATATTTCGTTTGATGTTTGCGAAGCGTGAAATTTTGTTTGAATTACTAAGAAATGAAATGATTTATAATATCGTTGCGATTGAAAAATTTGTTTAAATCTGGTTATTAATTGTTTAATTATAAATTATAATAAATGTTCATACGCTGAAAATAGTTTTATGTGAAATTTTTATTTTAATATATTTTCTTTCTAAGATTTATATATTTCAATTTATTTTTAATTTATAATTTATTACTATTGTATATTCTTTTTCATTATATTATATATTATTTATCTATTTATATTTCTTTTTTTAGATTCAGGATTTATTTGTTTTTCTTCTATTTGAAGCGATAATTTAGTTCATTATGAAATTTTATACTGTATCTTTTAGATTGTATTTTATTTATAGAATAATTTTATATAGAATTTTATATAGAATAATTTTATATATGATACTATTCAAAATGTGAATTAAAAGATATGGTTTATTATCGTTTATTATAGGAAAAATGAAAAAAGACCTTTTTCAAACACAATTATCATTGACTAATATTTAATGTTAAAGATTTAAAAATTCATGTTATCTTTTTTAACATAAAAAATCTTTTTTAATATAAAAATTTAAAGATTTTTATACATTATTAAAATTCTGATTGTATAGATAGATACTCAAATATGATTTTAAATATATAGAATTGATTTGAAATTAAAAAAATAAATAAATGTTGTAATTTAATGATTTTTTATGAATGAATTAAAATATTTAGCAATTATGAAAATTAAGAACATTGTCAGTTAAAAAGTTAATTAAAAAATTCATAAAATACAAATTAATTCAACTAATTTCATGTAATAGATTTATAATTTGATGAATCATGTATTTCAGATTTTGAGCTATTTTATTTATTCATAATGAACAGATATTTATTTTAGAAGAAAATATATATTTGCATATGTAATGCTTTTAGAAATTCGAAATATATTTCGTTTATATATTTGCTTTTTAAACAATAATCCTAATCGATAGAATGTACATTCATTGCTCTTCTTCATTCGTTTCATTTGAAATTATTATAAAATTTTTGCATTTTGTATTGTCATGTAAAATATAAAAAAATATAGCGCATTATTGAATTTACTTATATAAGTTGTTACATATGAAATAGTTTATTTCATAAATATTCAAAGTTATTTGAATTTAATAGCTAAACGTAATGTTAAATAATATTTAATATTTTTCAGTTTAATGCTTCAATATATAATTGATATTCTGATGATCAATAGTTTCATTACAAAAAAATATATATTATATATTAAAAGAAATTATGAATCAACATCAAATTCTTTTTATACATATATATGTATTTAAACTTTTAAGCTTTCAAAAAAAATATCTACATATCCTTTGTATGATATAATTATTATTACATATTATTATTAATATATAATAATATAATATATTTTATTCGTTGTACATTTAATATTATTTATTATTTATTAATAATTATAATTTTGTTTTATTATTATTTTATTTATTTCCTTGTTTTTTCAATAATTTTTAAACAATTTTTTCAATAATTCAAAAATTATTAATTTATTAATAATTTATAATTTAAAAAAATATTTTAATATTTTTTAATATTTAATATTATTAATATCAATAATTAATCATATTTTATTATAATATAATCATTGAAAGTTTTCTTAATTTGATTAATACTAATAACTTGATTATTATTACTTTATTATTAATAAAATAAAATTAATTAAATATTATTCCCGAAATCGATAAGTGAACAGATATTGTGTCTGTAATAGCGTAATAATGTTAATTGTTAGGTTAAAGATAATGAAAATTTAAATAAATATAATAATCGCAATGATTATTTTTAAAAAAAAAAAAATCACAGTTTTTACAAAAAATAATTTATTCGCAAATAGAGAATAAAATATGAAATTTTTTGTCAAGATTATTATGATATAATATATTATTATTATTATTATATTCTAACTCAATGCTCTTAAACTTCTATTCTTTCTCTAAATCCTAAGTTAAAAATATAATATAATAATATTTGTTATATATAAAAAATTGATAAATGATTATATTAATATACATTAATATATACAATTATAAAAAATTATAATAATTATTTATTATTAGTATATTATTATTACTGGTATTATATTTACTATTATATTTTATTTATATAATATTATTTATTAATATAATAAAAATAGAAATATATTATAATGAAAATGTATATATACAAATATTATATACATTACACAGATATATTTATATATTAAATATTAATATTAAAGTAAAATATAAAGTCTTTAATAACAACAATAAATATTTATTATTTAATTTTATTATTTTAGTAACAATATGGAATAATTTATTAATAATTTTGGAATAATTTTGATATAAAAGACCTTGGATAAGTTTGCATTATCTTGTTCATGTTTTTTTTTTCTTAAATACATTCAGCTGACCATTAGATGACATTAAAGAGAAACAAAGGTGTGGCATGATACGATCATATCTAATGTTCTTTGCGATCATTGCATCGATGAGCTCTTTTGAACTTGATCTACTACGGATAAACTATTATGGCTTGTATAAGTCTTTTTTCTTTTATTCAATATATAGAAATATAATGAGATAAATCTATGATGAAAAGATTAATGATACCGATCGATTTAATTTTTTTTTATTTCAATTCTGATTTACATTAGAATTAATAAACAATAGGAATTAAATATTAGACGAAGCATTTTTATAAACAAAATGAGAATTATTAATAATTGACAAATAAATGAAATTTTATTTTTAAAAATTAATATAACATTATTATATTTATTATATTATTTATATAATTATTTTTATAATTATAAGAATTAGATAGAATATGTGAAATTGAAAAGTATATTGAGACTTGAATAGAAGAGTGCAAATATAAAATAAAATATAGAATGAACTTTGAAATTGTTGAAAAACAGAAAAACAAGGAAAAATTTCTATTTCTATTCTAATGTAATTTTCTATGGAATATTTGAAATATTGGAAAGTTTGAAAAGTATGGAACATAATATTTGAAAACTTTGAAATATAGATTCGCAGAAGATAATATTTGTTAAAGTTGAAAAAATATAAAGTAGATATATGGAAATATAAAATAAAGAAAAATTTCTGTTATTATAAAATAATATGTATAATATTAATATTATGAATATATTAACATTCTATATTTTTTTGGATTTTTTAAATATATAACACAATTTTTTTTGTTTGTTTTTTTAATTTTACAATATGAAATACTATTTCAAATTACTTGTATTGTAA
>NW_006263639.1:242548-258212 GCF_000469605.1 Apis dorsata | reverse complement strand
TTTTTTTTTTTTTTTTCATTATTATTGAAACTTTAAAATATAAAAATTTATTAGTTTTTCTATGATATTATGCACTTTTATTTATTTCTATCTTTCATAATTTTTTATTCATTTTAAACAAATTGGTATCCAAAATATACTATACTTTTTCTACGATTTATTAATTTCATTAAATGAAAAAAAGTTTTGTCTTCTTAAAAATTCTTCTTAGAAGAATTTCCTGTTGGATAAATAAAAATCGATATTGTGATTAGTTTGAAAAAGATTATGATTACGGTCAAGAATAATTCAAAGTTTCAAGATCTTAAAATATTAAATATTATCTGCTTTATGATAATGAACGTATTATATTTATCAAATGACATTATTTTAAAAAAAAAATTATCAAGAAAATAGTAATCAAGATATAATAAAAAGATAATAAAAAGTATTATATATTATCATTATATTAATTTTATAGAATATTTTATAGAAAAATATTTTGTAACTTAAATTTTAAATTAAATAATTTTCCAAAAATTTTTTTGAATAAATGCAAATAATATATTTATATTTGTATTTGTAGTTTAAATGTGAAATATAAAATTTTGTCGTTATAATTTTTTTTATAAATTCATTATCACTATATTGTATGAATTTTATAAAAAAAATTTTAATATTTGTATTGACATTTATTTGACTTTAAAAACTACAACAAATATTTTAAATCCGAGTTTCATATTTGTATCTTTTTATTGATATTTTCCTTTATTTTGAAAAAGTAAAAATGTAATATACGATTTTTTTAACGCGTTATGTGTTTTTGTCTTATATTTCAACTGATATCTCAAAGCTGTTAAATATTTAAAATAGATCAATATGCTCGTATTCGAAACAATTACTTCTTTTCGTGTACAAACTTGAAACATGTAATTGAAATATACAAATAAATTGTATTTAATATTTTAATTTTTAAGTCGCCAATTTCTATAATATTAATTATTCGTACAGATTTAATATATGTTTATCATAATATGTTTTATTATATATTTTATTTTATAATATAATATTTATTTTATATACTATTTAAAATATTTTGTTAATAACGATAATTATTATCACTTATATTCTTATTGTGATAATAAAAAGAGAGGAGATATTAAAAATTTAAATCATTAAGAAGTAAAATTGATCAAATCTAACGAAAATAATTATTTAATTTGTATCATAAAATCTTTTCAGAAAAATCTGTTCATTTTGACATTATCTTATTTAAAATAATATTTAAAATGTAAATTTTATTTTAATAATTCAAAAAAGATTCGATTTCATTTAAATTCAAAATTATTAGAATACCTTTAAATAATTATTTAAAATTCTTAAAATTATTTTAATCTAATCATATCAAGAAATAAATATTCGACTTTGTATTAATATTCGAGTATATGTCACTCAACGAATGCAAATCTTTTGTAAATAAGAACATCATTCGTTACGATAGAGAATAAGTTAAATCACGCGGTCGTCGTTTAATAACAACATGTTTTGAATAAAATAAGTGGGGCAAGAGGGAGAGACACGTTTGTGACTACTATATCTTTCGATTATAATGAGTGTGTGGTGTATATTCATACTTTCTTAACGAGTTTTTCTTTCTCTCACAATTCTGATAATTGGTAATTAAAATATTTTCGATCTTACCGCACGATCCAGTCTTTTAAATTGTTTATGAACCGAAACGCATTTCTTCTGGTATATTAATAATTTTTGTTATAATATAATTTTAAAAATAATTTCAAATAAATTTTTTAATTTTAAATGACTTTAATCTAATAATTAACCTATGACGATTACTACTAAACAAATGCTACTATTTATGTGTCATTGAAAATAAATTTTTCAATTAAATTATTTTTTTCTATCTGTGGATATTTGGATTTCTAAGAATATTATTATTATGTAAAAATATTTATAAATATCGATTCGACTAAGTCTTGTATTCACCTGACGCAAGTTAGAAATTCGTTTTAATAATTTAATTTATTTAATTTAGCTTGATATTAATCAATTTTATTCGAAATTGTTGTTTTGATTTTTATAAATTATTATAACATTATAAGTTTAATAAATTTTATAGCGATGTATTAAAAGAGTGGATAATTAATTAAATATATAATTAATTAAAATCGTAATACTACCAGCATGATGAATTAATTTATTTTCTGCAATTAAGTTTCTAACTTCAATTTTTATCTTCATTATATATAAATACAAATGACTGATGAAATTCAAATCTGGTCGATTTGCAAAAACAAACCAATCCAACGATACGAAAATGAATAAAAAGATCTTTATCATTATAACTAGTATGTTTAAAATCACTTTCATATATTTTGTATATGTATTATAGTATGTACAATCTATCTATATTCAAAGTTGTAGACTTGAAAAGAAAAAAAAAAATCAAAAAAAAGAAAATGTAATAAATTACGCGAAAAAATTTTTTTTTCATTAAATTTTGTTTTATATTCTAATTTTAATTTAGTTCGTTATATTTTACGCTGTATTGGAATATACTATGTTAATGAAAATGTTAGTATTCATATACCTATTTATAAAAATGTCTGAATATTTAAAGAAAGGATCAAATTTGATTAAAGGATTAAATTTGATCGTTCTTTTTAAAAAATAATAATCATAAAATTCAAAAATTAAATATAACATATGAAATAAATTTTTTAAGTATTCGTAAGTTTGAAAAGAATTGTATATATAACTTGTTATAATTAATTAATAATTGTATATTTTTTTAACGAAAAAAAATGTTCTTTTAATTTTTCAATTATTAATGACAGAAAAATATTTTTGTGTTTCAATAAGAAATATATTTATTGAAAATAAATTTATTTATTATAACTAATTAAAATATTAACTAAAACTATATTGCGTAAATGCAGTGCATTTGATAATACGAAAAGATTAATAAATTTGTAAAAATTACTCTTATTGGCAATTTTTTTTATGCAATTAGAATTTATTATTATCTAATAACAATTTATGATTAGTATTAAAAATATTTGATTTATTAGCACTTTTATATATTTGCATTTAAATATGCAAAGATATAAAGAATATCAAGAGAATACATTACTGAGTAATAATAATAATATCTGCTTCCATTTCTTTAAATGATTTAAAATATAAATTTGCACAATCATCTTTACACTCTATTAAATTTGTAAAATCTCATGAATGATATCAGTTGAATTGTGGTAAGGGGTTCCATCGATAAACACAAGGTGTCTGTAAAAAATTTCCCTCCTTTCAACATAATAATGTATAAATAAACGAGTAATCCGACCACAATGATATGTAATCGTAACAATGCCATAAATATTCGTGTTACTTTTACTGTTCATTAATCAAGACATTATTTAGATCTTCTTCAGATGATTATGTCTAGTCCATTGGAAACATTATAATAATTATCTCTCTTAGTGATTGGTCATGACGTTCTTGCGTCAATCAACGATCGAGGAATGGATGTGTTTTCACGTTGTTAGGAAAATAAAAGAGGCCGAACAAATAAATGAGCCCCAAGGAGGATAATGAACAATTAACAGACGCTTTGGAATGCGTCATATTACCAACAATGATTATTAATTAAGTTCCATGAACTACGGACTTTATGCACTTCCGATTGCCAAGTTTCGATTTGTTCTTTCACTTAGCACAAATATACTGAGAAACTGGTATTTTTTTCTCCAAAGATATCGATCGATATATTAATTAATTTTATTATTATAATATTTTATTATCATTATAATTTTATAATTATTATAATAATTAATTTTAGAAAGAGTGATAAAAAGAAGGAATAAAAATATAAAATCGAGTATTAAGATCTTCGAAAGTTTTTACAGGTTTTAATTATACGTTATATATTATATATTAAAACAATGAAAAAGATCATATAAACATGATCTATTTGATTTTGTTTTTCAGCTATAATGAATTTTTCGACACTGTATCTGCTTATTTTCAGAGAGAGATGTTCACAATGATTCCTTTATATATGAAAAAGTTTGAAAAAGTTTCAGCATTGACTCTTTCCATTTCTCGAAATATTATTTTTTCTAAAAGTCTTGTTCAATTTTTTTTTTGCGAAATATTTTGATATTGTTAATAAACGTTCGATATTGAATTTCGTTTGTAAATAATGAAATTAACTATTTTTTGATAAAATTATTGCAACATGAAATTCACTATAATTCGAAAACAAATAAGTCAAATTGGACATATGTTTATATTAATTTTTTTTTTTTTTTTTATCGTTTTCATATAGATTCATTCACAGAAACAATTGCTCAATACGATGAAAGACATTATATATTACTATTTGCAATGATCGAGAATTTATCCAATTCAATTTAAATTCAACATTTGCAAATTTTGCAGCTTGTTATTGTGAAATAAACTAATTTTTTTTTATATTATTTCAAGATCATTGAAATATAAACTTGTTTAATTATTTTTTCTATTATTTGTGCATATATTGTGCGTTCAATATTTGTCTCTATTTTTAATAGACATTTTATGTATTTATATTCTTTTTTATCATTTGAAAGCAGTTTTAATATCGAAAATATATACAAATGATATTTTTAAGAATTTTTAGAGTTTTTCAATTATATTTAATTTTTGAAGTTAAGTGAGATAACTCTAAGTGAGATAATTTCGCTTGCAATTATTTTTTGTTTTTTACATTAAATTATTTGAATATTTTGATTATATTATTATTGAAAAATATTTAATAAAATTGTATGTGTATGTGTGTGTGTGTGTATATAGAATGCAAAGATAATAATCTTAGTAAATAATAATTTTATAAAATATATATAAAATACTAAATTTTAGAAACATAAAACTTTCAATATTTATATCATTAAAATGTTTAATGATATATGAAATGTCAAAATATTAAAATGTTTTTTAATATTTCTACAAAATTATTTTTTTTTGCACAATGATAAATGAATCGTTTAAAAATAAATTCGAATTTCTGAAAAATTATTTCCTAGATATTATTAGGAATTACTTATTAGGGATACTGGGATATTAGGAAATTCTTTTATGACAACTATATCTTAAGTAAGAAAAAATGTGTGAAATCTCTTTGTAGTCTGAGGATTGAATTTTCAAGAATTTAGAACGTTCATAAAAAAGAAAATAGGTTAACATTTTGATAAATATATTATATTTTTTCATGAAAAGATTTTTTTAATATAAAATTATATATTTAAAACTTATAATTATAAAAAATTGATAATATATTATTAGGAAAATAAAAAAAATAATGAATATTAATTGATTTATATTTGTGCAATTTCAATTGTAATATTAATTAAATAAAATCATATAAATTAAAGAACATGAAAGTTTAAAAGAAAACAAGAAATTAGAAATTAGAAAAGTAGATCTATCCCAAAGAAGATAAGATTGAAATAGAATAAGAACTCTATTTCAAATAAAACTATAACTTTTTACAATATTAAAAAATTTTTTAAAAATGAATTATTATTGATTATTTGTAGCATTTATGAAAATCAAAAGAAAAATGAAAATGATCATTGTATCTTAAAAAGGCGAATACTTTGAAACTCAATTCTGTAAGTAGTACAAGTCAATTAATTCTCATTCATAAAAACCAATAATGGTATACTTACTTATTTATCTCTTTATTTGGTGAAATTTTAGTTTTATTCTATATATCATTTTTTTATGATGTAATATTCTTTTTAGATTTTATGATGATAATGAAAATAGTTTGCTGACAATTTTGCTTCATTAAATCGATAATAAATATTCATTTCAATCAGTAAGATATATATTTGTATATATATATCTATACAAATTAGTTGAAGTAACTAAAAAATTTCTTAATCTTAATCAAATTTCTAAAATATAATCTAGCACACATGTCAAGGATAAAGCAAATATTAATGATCTATATAATATTTTTAATCAAATTGTTGAATAATAATCTATAATTTTATATTATAAAGATATTATAAGATCATGCAATCATTATTGAAAATACACATCAATGTATATAATATTAATTGTATAATACAGTTTTAAAAATATACGTTATATAATTAAATAAATTTAAAACAAATTTTTTTTATTACAATATTTATATTTGTTTAAATATGATTTAATATTAATGCGAAAAAGTTACAATTTTAAATCAAATCTTCATTGATAAATTTTAATTTTTTTATATTCTGGAAAATATTATTAATATTAAACATTAAAATTACGAAATTAATAATAATAATAATTTCCTAATATTTATTTATTTTTGTTCTTTTAAAACTTAGTGGACATATAAAGTTATATTATTATATATAATATATATAATCAATTTACATTTTTTACATTTAAGGAATAAGAAATGAAAAATAGAACGTAGTCATCTTTGATGCTTATTGCATTTTAATTAAACAAGAAATAAATATTTTATTTACATGGAATCCAAATAAATAATAAATAAGCAAATAATAAATCTCTTTATTATTAATTAATTAATTTTAAACATAAAATAATATTTTCAATAAAATTATATATTAAAAATATTTTAATTTTTTAGTATTTGCTTTAACTTATTTCAAATTTTTATCTCTTCTATATTATGTTCATTTAAATTATATATTATGATTATATTATTATGATTATATTATTATGATTATTTTTTTCATAGTTTTCATATAAAAATGAAAAATTTTAATTACAATTTTTATCCTTATAAGCAAATGAAATTTCGATTATAAAGAGAAATTATTTTTTAGATATACATTTTAAGATATATTATTTTATATACGCATGTATTATGCATTTTTATATATGTATTATGCATTATTATATATGTATAATAATTAATAATAGAATAATCGAAATCTTTGCATTATATTATATATTATTATTATATGTAAGACGCACAAATTTGGTCAAACATGCACAAACGTGTTAAAAAGATTACATATTTCTAAAAACATTTTATATTTTCTTTTTATTTTATATTTATATATAATATAATTTCTAATTACGCGAAAAATTAATTTATATGAGAATTTTCGATCGATCGATAAAGAAAATTTTGTATTGCGTTTTACAATTATTGTTGTTGCGCTTCCGGCAACGACAATAATTAATCTACACGTACGATGATCGATATAACGTCATTTAATATTTGCCGAGTTACTACTCGACTCTTTCGATTGACTCGAAGCTATTTGCAGCAATCGGGCGTGTATCTACGACTTAAGATACAATAAAAATAGGAAGTTTAGTCTGTGCAACGAATATAATGAAATGCATGGATAATAATGATAAAATGTGCGTGATAACGAAACTATAAATACATATGATAGGAGTAATTATTCTTGGGAGAAAGAAAATGGAGATACTTTTTCCTTAATTAATTCGTATTTCATATCCGAGAGAAAATATTATCTTAAGGGAAAAAAATATGTATAATGGATAGCGAATCACGATTGCATTGAAACCATGGGAAAACATTTGGGAAATTTAATAATACTATTTCTATTACTTTTGTAATGTTTATAAATAATGATTGTGTACGTAATAATATTGAAATTTTGGTCAAGAGATTAAAAGAGAATTTTGTTAAATTGTTTTAAAAGATTTTTGATTTTCTGAAACGAATTAAAGTATTATTTATTCATTAATTACATTCATTTACTAATTAATAAAGAAATTAAAATGTATTATAGAGAAATTATTGTTTTCATAGAATGTGTATTCCATAGTCTTTATCTATAAGACAAGATTCTTCTTTCAATAAATGTTATAAGTTATCTTTTCCCTCATAATTCTATTGTGCTTTCCAAATACATTTATATCTTATATTGAAATGTCAAATTAATTAAAAAATTAAAATAAATGATTTATAATTAAAATTAATTTTTTCCATCGATAAACTTTGATATTTATAGCTTTTATTGATAAAATTTTTTAATATTTAAAATAACAAAATATTAAATATAATTTCTGTTTTATTCTACTACTTTCAATTTCAATATATATTTTTTTTAATTATAATTTTATTTAATGTAAATATATTATTAAGTGTAAAAATTATAGCAAAATTTATTCAAAATTTAATTTGTTCAAATATAATAAATATAAATATTAAAAATTTAAACAAAGAAATAAAAGGTAACAAAATGAATTTCTTCCATGCAACTATTCATTTTCTCCATGTCTAACAATACATAAAGAAATAATACAGAAAAAAAGAAAAAAAAAGAAAAAAATTTTTTTTGAAGAAGTGTTTCTTTATTACACAAAGAAAGCGCCTTAGGATATCTGCGAATTAACTAAAATCTCTTTGTGTTTCATTGCTAGATTAAAAAAAAAAAATTGTAATGTTTGTTATCCAGGTTGTGGCAGTACATGTTGAACCAAGCATTTTCGATTCGTACTACAATGGATGTTGCAACGGAACTTTTTGGCCATTGTTCCACTCTATGCCTGATCGAGCAACCTTCATTGCGGAACATTGGCGAGCGTATTCTGCGGTAAATGAGGAATTCGCAGCAAAAACGGTGGGTAGTTCTCGAACGGAATATTGATTATATATAAATTAGAGGAATAATTCTTGGAAAGTCGAGAACTTGATAATATTGTATAATCTGACAATTGTGCAAATAAAATTGTCAGATAAAAGGAAAGATAAATGAAATATAAGATATAGGAAGTTTTATAGTTTGTTATCTACACACTTTGTATACTGTACAAATAAGTTTTTTATTTTGAAACTGTTAAGAATGATATTAAAGTGACAAATATTTGTTGTTATAATTTAAATAAAATGATATCTATTTTTATAAATGAAATATATCATTTTCATGAAAAAAAGGAAATTTTGCATATGTATGATTTAGATTTTGAATAGTTTTTTTTTAGAATATTTTAATATTACAAAAATCAACATTATTTTCTAGTAATTTTTAGAAATTTTTAGAATTTTTGTTTAAAATTTTTTATTGTATGTCTTATTGTTTTATATAAATACAAAATCATTATTGAGTTACTTCTTCAAAAAACATTAATTGTTTTTCTAATAATCTGGATCAATTAGATATCTTAATAACTTATCTATACAGAATCGAATCTCTATTGAAATTTTAAATATTTAATGAAATAATATAAAATATAAAACAAAAATAAAAATATCATAAAAATACAAAAAATATTTTTTTACCAGCCAAATATTAGTGTTTCTGGATAATAATTTAAATGAAAAGAAATGCTATTCAATTATTAATAATTGCAAAACAATTTTAAATGAATATTTATGTATTTTTAGATTATGTATTTTAAATTATGAATATTTTACTTCTTACTTTAATCATAAATATCAATAAAATATAATTTTTTGCTAAAAAAAATTGATAAAAATATCTATTATTTTTAGAACTTTAATTAAAAAATATAAGTAAAATATAGTAATTATAGAATAAAATTATCAAATTGTATATAAATTTGTGAGTTCAATTCAGTTCAGATCACTGTTTTCCTTTATTGAAATATTGAATAAAAAATTAAATGCTTTATTATATATTAAAAAAGCATTCTCGTAATAATAATTTAATAATTTTGTCTTATTGATATTTAGGTCCGTGCATTAGAAGAAATCCATAAAGAGCAAAAGAATCAACCAAATGGTACACCACTAGTGTGGGTGCATGATTATCATTTAATGTTGGCTGCGAATTGGATTAGACAAGCAGCTGATGAGAAGCAACTTAAGTGTAAATTAGGTTTCTTCCTTCACATCCCTTTTCCACCATGGGATATATTCAGATTATTCCCATGGGCTGATGAAATCCTTCAGGGAATGCTTGGTAAGGAAATATATTTTTGTCAATTCTTAGATTCTTAGATTATAGATATTATATTTTAGACATTATAGATATTATATTTTATAGATATTATATAAATATTATATTTATATAGATTTTTATATTGCTAAGAATTTTTGTATTACAAATCTGTATATTTTAGTCAAAATTTATAAATTTTAAAATGTAATTCTTAAAAAATAATGAATTAATTATGACAATAATTATCAATTTATAAATTTTAATCTAAAAAATTTTAGATAAATATTCAATATTTATTAGAAATATAAAATGTTATTTTTTAAAAATAAATGAATATTAATTTATAAATTGAATGAATGAATTTTAATTTAAAGAAAATTAATATGCATAAGATCAATTAAAGAAAAATTTAGCATTCGTTAAAGAAAATAAAATAGAACATTATACTTGAAAAATATTTAGACATTATTATAATAATTATAATGAGAGTAATTATAGAAGGTTTATGAAAGATTATATAAAATATAGTGCATACATATTGATCACATATTTATTGCATATCTTAATATTTTTTATTCAAAAAGATTTGAAAAGCAAATTTAATAAAAATAAATTAAAATAATAAATTCTCATCAGGTTGCGACATGGTCGGTTTTCATATTCAGGATTATTGTCTGAATTTCGTCGACTGCTGCCAGAGGAGTCTCGGTTGCAGAGTCGATCGTAAGAACTTGTTGGTGGAGCATGGTGGAAGAACTGTACGAGTGAGACCACTTCCAATTGGTATTCCATTCGATAGATTTGTCTCGCTGGCCGAGACTGCCAACAAAGTTATATCAACTAATCAGAAAATTGTATTGGGCGTTGATCGTCTCGATTATACTAAAGGTCTGGTTAATAGACTGAAAGCTTTTGAGATGCTGCTGGAAAAGCATCCGGAACATCGTGAACAGGTAAACATGTTGCTATTATCTAGTTATATGCAATTACAAAAAGATTTGTTTTATATTTATATATTTAATGTCTATATGCAAAAACAAATCTTTAAATTATTAAAAATAGTTACTTTATATTATTATATTATTATATTATATTATATATTAGATTATTATATTATAAATATCTATTTTAGATATTTATTTTAATATTGTTAATATTATATTCAGATATATATTTTAATGTTTGAAAGAGACAAAGTCTATTAAGTGTAACTATTTTAAATATTTACTTAAGTATTTCAGAATAAATATTTAAAATGCATTTATTTGTTCTGTTTTTAATTACTTAGTAATAACTTTTATAATTGAATTCTTATGATTCTTAATAATGAAAATTCTTATAAAGATAGTAAAGAAACGCAGTTATATTTAAATTTAATAATTAAAAGATTTAATAATTAGATTTAATAATTACATAATTATTTTATTCATATTTTAAAGAAATTATATAGTAATAAAAAGAAATTATTACATGAAATGATATTTCTGTTTAGGTTACTATGCTTCAAATTGCTGTACCATCGCGAACAGATGTGCGTGAATATCAAGATTTAAAACTTGAAATGGATCAGTTGATCGGTCGCATAAACGGTCGATTTACAACACCCAATTGGTCTCCTATTCGTTATATTTATGGTTGTGTAAGTCAGGATGAATTGGCGGCATTCTATAGGGATGCTGCTGTTGCTCTCGTTACTCCACTTAGAGATGGAATGAATTTGGTTGCCAAAGAATTTGTTGCTTGTCAAATCAATACACCACCGGGTGTGCTGATTGTTTCTCCATTTGCTGGAGCTGGAGAGATGATGCATGAAGCTTTGATTTGTAATCCATATGAAATAGATGAAGCTGCAGAAGTTATTCATAGGTAAGTTTTAAAATATTCAAATGAAAATGATATTATTTACATATTTATACTATTTATATTATATATTTATAATATTGAATTTAATTAATATTTCAACATTAACATTAAAGCTAATTTTTAGTTAATTTACATTAGCAAATTTTATTATTCTTTTATTTCATAGTTTTTTTAATATAATATCTTTATTAAAATTAATTTCATTTTTTAAATATATATGATTTTAAATATATAATTTTTTTTAGAAAATGTATAAATAAAAAAAATAAAAAACATAAACAATATCGCGAAAATCTGGTTTTATTTCTTATTATAAAAATTTATTATATATGTACATTTTAGAGCTCTTACTATGCCAGAAGATGAACGCACATTAAGGATGAATCACTTAAGACGTCGCGAAAGGATCTACGATGTTAATTATTGGATGAAATCTTTCCTACAAGTAATGGGATCGCTCGAAGAGCACGATTCTGTAGGTGCTACGACAATGCAACCAGTGACTATGGATGATTTCGATGATTATTTGAGCAAGTAAGTATTATTAGAATTCAATAATGGTGTATCTGGGCCCGACCAGAGCATGCGTTTATACGGGACTCAATCAACCAAAATTAAATTAAAATCATTTGGTGTTAAAATTATTAACACGTTATAGATTATAAATTTCTTATTGAATGAATTATTGATTAAACTCAAAATACTAAATGAATTAATTGCATTTTAATGTATGATTATGAGCAAACTATTATATTGAAAAATATTATTTAAAAAATTTCTGATATATAATAAGAAAAATTTATTGAATAATGATTTTGTATGAAATGAAATCTATAAATGTATAATAGTTTGCTTATTGCATATACAAGGATAAATTCTTGGGAATGCCTATATATGAAACATATATTTAATAAGTCAACTAAATCATTGAAATGGAATGGTTTCTTCTTTCAATGCAGATTAAGAATAGATTTGTTTATTAAAGCATCGAGCATGAGTTTGGGTACATCGCAACGTGGGGAACGTTGGTCATCTGATATTGTATTTTTGATATTGTCAGTATAAAAATTATAAATTCCAATTATTAAAATTATAAGATTACTTTAAATATTTTTCTCCTAATTAACTATCTATTTTTTCTAATTTTCCTAAAATACCTGTTAAAATTCCCTGTTATCAAATTACTGTGGTATATTTAATGCATCGTGAAAAAATATAAATATATTCCTGGATCAAATTTATATAATATTGGGATCTTCGATATGTCCATGTTTAATATTATTTGAGGTTATGCTCAACCAGAGAATGCTTTTGGAAAACGGGCGGGCCCGCGCGTGCGAATGTGACCTGACTCATGATGAAAATCGGGTAACGTTCCAGTGACATCCACATGTCCCCTAGGTATATCGGCGATAATCATAAGTTGGCTCTCTTATTGGATTATGATGGTACATTGGCTCCTATTGCAACACATCCGGATCTTGCAATCTTACCACTTGAAACAAAGAATGTTTTACAAAGGTTGTCCAACATGTCTGATGTGTACATAGCAATTATATCGGGTAGAAATGTGAACAACGTAAAATCGATGGTTGGCATAGATGGTATCACATATGCTGGAAATCATGGATTGGAAATTTTACATCCAGATGGCAGTAAGTTTGTTCATCCGATGCCTGCTGAATTGGAAGGCAAAGTGGCAAATTTGATGCAAGCGTTGCAAGATCAAGTGAGTTTCATTTAAGATATTTTTTTAATAGTTTAATATTTTAAAGATTCTTTTATATATTTCATTAAATTAAAATTGCTTAAATCTTTGTAATCATAATTTTCTTATTAATATTGAAATTAATTAAAATGAAAATAACTAACATAAAATTAAAAATATAAATGATAAAGAAAAATGATAAAAAAAATTAATATTGCAATTTTGATAATTATTGATTAAATATTTTTATGTAATATCATATGTAATCATTCGAAATTTTTATATCATAATAACAAAAATGAAATTTAAAAAATTTTAAATAATTTTAGTAATTGTCAAATATGTATATATTGAAATAAAATTTTACTAATTTGATATATTCTATGCAGCTCTGCAGAGACGGTGCTTGGGTAGAAAACAAAGGAGCATTATTAACGTTTCACTATCGTGAAACGCCTATGGAGGGACGTTCTGTGATGGTTGAACAAGCAAAGAAAATTATTGAACAAGCGGGTTTCAAAGCCTGTTCAGCACATTGTGCTATCGAGGCGAAACCACCTGTCGAATGGAATAAGGGCCATGCTTCCATTTATATTCTACGTACTGCATTTGGCTTAGATTGGAGCGAACGTATTAGGATTATTTACGCTGGTGATGATGTGACAGATGAAGATGCGATGAAGGTATGAATTTCTTAATAATCGATTTATAAAATGAAAAAAAATATTTTTAATTTAGTTTTAGAGATTTTCCATTCAATTATATCTTTTTTCTAATTTTTTGATTTGGTTTTATATTATAAATATTTATATATATTTTTATATTATATACTATTATATATAATATTAATTGTGTATTTTATCTAGGCGCTGAAAGGTATGGCAGCAACTTTCCGTGTAGCGTCATCACATATAATTCGTACATCAGCTGAAAGGCGTTTGCCGAGCACGGATTCCGTGTTGACCATGTTGAAATGGGTTGAAAGGCACTTGAGCAGACGTAAACCTCGCAACAGTACTGAAATTCCTTCTAGATTCCGTCGTAGCAGCGCTGGCATTACTATGGAAATGTCTTATACGACATTAGAATCCTAGATGATGCTGTAACATTTTACATTATCATATCGACTGTGTCCTCGACAAGAATTTTGTATATCATAAATTTATAAGGATATACCTATAAAGTAAGGACAACTAAACAGAGAGAGAAGAATAAAAATAAAAGGACAAAAAGGAATGTCTAAGTAGTTAAAATCAAACAAAAAAGCAAAAAAAAAAAAAAAAAAAAAAGTAAATTGTTTAGCATAATCGTGATGGTAAAACACCATCAGCTAATGAACAAATCAAGTATCATGCGAATACTTTTTCTTTCCGACGAACTGTATTCGAGAGCTATAATTACATTCAAATATATAGAATTAATTTAATAAAACAACCGTACAAACATATAGATATCAGCCAAAATAAAAGAAATCTTTTTTGATGTGAAGCAAATAAATCTTTATAAACTATTTTTAATTGATGTATCTCTCCGGTAACCATTTAAATGGCTTTACCCCATAAAATAAATTATGAGAATTACAGAAAAAAAAAAACAAAAAAAAAATGAATGTTATGTGTGCAGTCGTCAAATCTCTATTTCAATCGTGATGTGTGAATATATACATGTCCTCCTTTTTTTTTTGTAATTTCATCGTTTATCGTATAATTACAAAAAAATACATTGTACGGTAATATTTAGGCTGAATGTAGTTTTCGGCGAAGTGTGTTTCATCGAAAACCATAATACTTAGTACTTAGTTATGTATAGTTTTTAAGTTCGCGTCGCTCAAAAAAGTAACAGAAAATATTCGATGTATTGTAATATTATTGAAATAACTTAACTAAAAGTGATTTTATTAACCAAATATTGTATAATTGCTATTCGAAACATGAAATGAATAATTGTAATGGAAAAATGATTTTACATTGGTACATTAAAATATAAGAGAAATCATTATATTCGAATTTATAGTCCGCTCAAAAATGATCATAATCAATTAATATAATGGATTTCAGTTTTGCATTCGTAAAATTTAAATTAATTTGTTAAATATTATATATTTAAGTTAAATTGATTTAAAAATTTTTGCAGTTTATATTTCAGCCATATTTTGTATACTTTTGAAGTTGATAAAGATGAATAAGGATGAATTTTCATTGAA
>NW_006263639.1:236280-242373 GCF_000469605.1 Apis dorsata | reverse complement strand
TTTTTTTTTTTTTTTTTTTTTTTTTTCTCTTGCGAATATGTTCTTTTTTATAAGAATATTGAATGAAATTTATAAATTTGTATTATTAAATAATCGACATAACAAAAACGATTTAAGAAGAAATATAAATACCCAGGCGAGATTACATTTTTAATATTCCATATCGTGAAAATGAACTTTGAAATAAGTGATTAGTTGATTAGTATGAAATTTTTTTTTTTTTTTATTACTCAGATCCTGGAACTGTAATAAACAGTGCCAATAAAGTCTACAAAAGACGCAATATACAATATAATAAATAGTAATGAACTATACAAATGATGATTTAGCGATAAGGAATTCGCGAATATTATACAAACGTTGTATTGTATAACATATATTTTAGATGCATACTGACACATAAAAACAAACACATTAATATATATTTAGACAAAAATCATATTAAACAAAACTTCGAAATGAATGATATATTTGAAAAAAATAAGTTAAAGTAAACATGGACAACAATTTTTACACGTTTTTTAAGTAGAATAAGTCATTTAAGGATTTATTATTCCATGCGTTTATCTGTTTTCTACCTGAAACTAAGAAAAAAAAAAAAAAATCAAAATCGAATGAATGGGATGAAAATAAGATAACAAAATTTTTTTAATATCTTTAAAATATTTTTAAACAAATTTTTAATTAATTCTTTTTTGGTACACTATACAATACTAAAAAGTATTGAAAAAATATAAAAACAAACTCTTAATTAATTGATATTTAATCAGTTCGATATTTTTATGAAATATCGATAAATTTTGAAAAGAATTTTTTATAGAAAATATTATAAAAATTACCATGCATTAGCACAGCAATATAATAGATCAAATGAAAATTTATAATCTTATTTTCAATGATAGGCCTGTTTGAATCGAAATTATACAAAAAAGTAAATCTAATAGAAGAATATAAACAGAATTTTTAAAAGAGAATCAATAGTGAATTTTTCTACAATATATTTGCGTCTTACTATTGGGAACTGATGTACATAAAAAAATATACTCGTTATTTTTTTCATCCATGATGAATGCCAGATTTATACTTATATAAATACATATAAGTACTTAATTAAACTTTGTTATATATTTTACAGAAACTTTACTAAGTATAGAGAAAAATGATTGAAAATTCTGTGCATGTAGAGTTATGTTTCATTCAATGACAAGAAGAAAATAAGAATGTTAAAAATTTTTAGAAGAATTTAAATGGAAAACTAAATTTCAGTCTCTTTACGTGTTTACATTCATATATCATTATTAGGTTTTTTTCGCGTCGTTTTCATTGTCGAAACAATACATGTCATGTATTGTTCACATATATATAGTGACATTTCCCCTAACACATAAACTTCAAACATATAAAGCTATGTAAACGTATACATGAAGATTTGCTGAAAAGAAAGAAAAAAACAAATGTAAAACAAGAGTATTACGTATATATTACGTGTATTTTTATATTTAAAATCTGTGAATTTCGATAGAAAATAATAAAATGGAAAAAGAAAAAATAAAAAAAATATAAATGCTAAAATATGTGAATGAAAAATTTTTTCAAGAAATGATGAAAATATTACATGGAAATGATTCTAATTATGTGACCTATTTCTGTTTCGAACATCTATTTCGATGATTTTACTTATGATGTATAAAAATATATAAATGTACGAATATATAAATATCATTATTATGTAAAGAGAAAACAATTCGAAGTGATTAAAGATATTTATCTTTTCTTTCTTTTTTTCTTTTTTCTTCTATGCTAAGAAAGAAAGAAAGGCGTATGTATCTTCATATTTCATATATTTGTTATTATAGATTAAATTTCGATTTTTGTATTTAACTTACAGATTTGATTAAATTTTCAACGATTATTTTGACTATTCTAATATTTTTTTTTCTCGATATTTTTTTTTCTTCCTTATGTTTTTTCATTTTATAGTTTTTTTACTTCCAACGTTATTCTGTAAGTAATAATAAGATTATATAATGAACAAATTTGAGTTATATAGAAGAGCAGTAATACAATGATAGGTTGATCCGTAAAAAAAAACTTAGCATTCTTCTAACTCTTTGTATATTCTCACTTTGTATTTTCGGTATTTATTAGTCAATTATCATCGCTAGTCAATAAAAAAGGGAAAAATAAATAAATTCAAGAAAAAAAAAGGAATGAAAGAAATGAAAAAATGGAAAAAATGACGAAATGAAAGAAAAGAAAATAATACACAAGTACATTAGGATTTTGTCTAGTCAAGTTGAAAAAAGAAAATATTCAGATATCATATCTCTTTGAAAGTATGTAAAACGTATGTATATATAATATATGTATGTATATATAATATATGTAAAAGGATACACATCATATGTATATATATGTACACACAGAAAGTCCTATAATGTGCCTTTATAAATCCCAATAAATGAATGAGAGAAAAGAAGGGAAAACCAAGAAAAAAAATATATATCTACATTTTGTATAAATAGAAAAATTAAAATATTTTAAAATGTGTCATAGCTATTAATGTAAAGAAAAAATTACAATCATAATATATAATTAATACTTTAACAGCTTAAATATACATTATAAAATTTCTTTTTTTTAATTTAAGATTAAAATAAATTTATATATATATCTATGCATATATATTGTTTTTATTTTTTTTCTTAATATTTATTTTAATCTCTCTTTCTAGTACGATCTCTTTTTTTTTAATATGATAATTATTTAATAATCATTTTAAATATATTTTAAATATGTTATCATTAAAAATTTATAATTGAAATTCAAAAAACATAATCGATGATGATAGTAATATATAATATGTCAAGTTTTGAATAATGTAATTTATTTTTAATTCGATTATTTATTATAATAAATATTATATTCTTCTTTTAATAAATATTTAAATTGTTTTATTCTAATATTATATCATATTTATTATTATTATATTAATTTGAAAGTTAATTGTATTTTTTATAATAATTTTAGTTTTATTATTTATAATATATATTTATATATAATAATTTTAATTTTATTATTTATCATGAACCATAACTTGATTTCAGATAATAAATTTATTCTAAATAGTTTTTTTTTAACTATAATAATTTTTGTTTAACGGTCTTAATCAACTTAACATTATATACATTAGTAAAATACAAATTAGTAAAATTTCAATCCTGGTTTGCCCTGCCTTATATAAAGTAAGATAAAATGAAAAAGATGTGTATATATATATACATATATGTACATGTATGCATATGTATGTGTTTAAAACTCATTTGACATTCACACACAATGCGCAAGACTTTTCAATCAAGTTATAGGCTTCTCCCATGATTGTAAAAGAGAATTAAAAAAAGGAAAAATAAAAGAATACGAAACAGAAGCAAAACAGCAGAAATAAACATTGTTTATAAACTGTGCACAACTATATTTTTTTTCTTTCCATTTCATTTTTATGTTTCTGCCTTCCCATCCGTATCTCTCTTTCTTCGCTTCTGTAATAGATGAAATTGTAAAATTTGTAACGAGAAATTGGCTGTGTCGCAATATACATGTAAATGCAATTTTTTAACGAACTTATAAATTGAATATTAGAGAATGTTGATTGTAAGTTATGCTTCCTGAGTTTTATTCATTCCCAAAATAAAAATGAAATATAAAAAAAGTTAATATCCATAATTTCACATTTTAATTTTTTGTTGAAGATTTTTTTTATAAAATTGAAGATCATTTTTAAAGAAAAATGAAAAGTAGAAAAGAGAAAATGCAAATTGTAACAAAATTATTGAGAATAAATGGATCGTAAATATCAATTGGTGAATTATATTTCGATTCTAAAAATTTCAATATCACATATTCAACGATATCTCGTGATACTTTGCATATTTCTTTGCATGCAATCTTTTTTGATTTTTGCTTTATCAAGTTGCAATTAAAACTGTTTGATTTCTGCTTTATCAAATTGCAATTAAAACTGTTTTGAAGAATATTAATGAATAAAATAAAGAAATTAAAGAATGGATAACGATAATTAAATCGGTTATCATCGAAGACTAGATATAATAGTAAATAAAAATTCGATACCATGATAACTTGGTAGATTTTGTTAAATTATTCTGTTTTGTAATTTTTAAATTATTACACAGAGTATTAATATTTGTGGAATATTTTTGAAAAATTGATTCTAAACCAACAGAGTTTTACAGTGATATATTTTGTTTTCATTTGCTCAATATAAATATTTTCAATTGCTTATAACTTAATAAATAAGTTTTAATCGACTATTTTTGTAATTTTTATTTTGATTTTTCAGAATTAAATTGACTTTTCAGAAATATCGCACAAATTAATATCCTATAAATCCTATATAATATATCCTATAGAATGTTTATATCATAATATTATATCTGTATTTTGTATTTCATTACAATACAGAAAATTATGCCAGGATAAAGATATTTAATTTGGATTGTAATGATTGTAATTTCTAATTTTTTTGCAAGTTCGTTTTCATCTGTGATATTCAAGATTATCAATATTTTTTGCATATTATATATTTTTTATAATATATAATAAAATTATAATTATTATATATTATAATTATAATATATATTACAATATAATATATATATTATAATTATAAAATTATAATAGATATTAAAACAAATTTAATATCTTATAGCATCATGATTTTGAAATGATCTTGAATGAACAATTTAAATGATAATTAAAAAATTTAAATAATAATCAAATAAAGTTTAGAAATTGAACATTCTTTGTTTTCTATGTAAATGTTTATTCATTTACCAAATGCTCAAAATGATTTCCATTACTTAAAGGTACTTTCGCTTGCATATGCATATGCATTTCAGATATTTTATATGAGAAAATTTTTTAATATTTTTTATTGATAATGTGATTTCTAAATATATTATTAACATTTCAAAACATTAACAATTTATGAGTATGATGATCTTCATATAACTCAATATTTAGTTATATTATTAGCAAATAAATATAGAAAGAAAATAATGTGTTAATTTAGGAGAAAATAGAATAATAATTTTTTTCATTTATGATCATTTCAAGATTTTGATATTATAAGATATTGATTTCATCTTGATATCTACTATGATGTTGCATTATAAAAAAATATACATATATTAATGTTAACGGAAAAAATGTTGATAACCTTGAAAATTATAGAAATGATTGGGAAAAAAATCACGAATCATTATTATATTCATCATTCCAAATATTTGTCATGATATAATTTTTTAAAGATAATTAAAATATATTTATCTATTTATATATATTTATAATAAAAATATAGTATATAGGATCATAATCATTTCAAATAACTCGTAAATTATTTGTTATAGGAAAATATTATAGACAAAAATTACATGATATAGAAAAAGAAATAATTTAATATTTATTGATTTTTTAAATTTTAAATACATACATAATTATATAAAATTATGTATATATATAATTATATAAAATTTGTCATGTTATAAATTTTAATAAGTTTATTTTTATTTTATTAAATATTCATGTTAAATATTTTTAAATAAAATTTTCTAAATTAAATAAAATTGTTTTTATTTAATTTTTATTATTTTAAATTTTGTAAGATTTATCATATGAAAGATAAGAAACATACGAAGTAATACTTGTCTTTTCATACTTTCATATCGTTTCTTTTATGTCAAAGGCACAAATATATAATTCGATAACTTGTGGAAGATTATGGTTCAAATATAAAATATAAAATATAAAAATCATTATCGATATTAACATTTTTGAGATGTACTATTTACTTCAAAGTTCAATTTGATTATAAAACATTGTTTTATCATTATGAGCTTAAATTAAGTATAAAACTTCATTCGTTACTGAAACAAACGATTTATATATTCATGTCTTTAACATATCTAAGATAATTTTTTATTATAAATTACTTAGTAGTTTTTATAACGAATAATAATTTGTGTTAATATATGTCAAAATATATGTTAAAATATATTAAAAAATAATATAATT
>NW_006263639.1:229172-235485 GCF_000469605.1 Apis dorsata | reverse complement strand
TTATATTTTTTAATTAATTTTTTTAATTTTCTGTAATCTAAAAAAATAGAAATTAATAATTATTATATTACATAAATACATAATATTACTATTATATTATTATATTTCGTGATAATATAATTAATAAAAGATAATACATATATAATAAAAATTTGAAGACAAATCAAAAGCAAATTATGAAATACATATAAATATAATATCTAAAAAATTATCGAATACTTAAGCAGTGTTTCATAGTCTCTTGATCATGTTTCAAGGAAAATTGTACTTATCCAAATATCCCTGAATAACCCTGACAATGGCACGTTTTGAAACGTGGCCTACGCCAATCTTGTTCGAAATATCTAAATATTTTTATTAGAGGTGAACGATGCCGATAGAAAGAGGGTGGACAATTTTCACGGTCGTTCAGCAATCGTTTTCAGTCTCTCTTTATGCCCCCTCTCCCTTCTTTTTTCACGAACAACGGAAACGCATAAACGACGGCAGCATTTATTAGACGCATTATTTAGGTAGTGGTCGATGTGCATGCCTGGAGGAGCCGGTCAATGCGGCATTGCCGTATAAAAAGACGGATTACACGGTGTCCATTTCAGGGTGTACAAGAAACTGGTGTTTGCGGTAAGTCTTCCACGAGAGAACCTGGCCCTTGGCCGTGTATAGCTCGGTCGTGGCATTATCTTCGCTGTTTTGCCGATTCAATTGTGTGTGCGAAGAAAGGCGGCGTTTAACAAGAGTTTAATAAAAGGCAAACAGCGGGGTCGTCGGTTATCTTCATCCTTGTTCCTCGATTACCTCTCTTTCCCTTCCTTTTCTCCATTTTTCCTTGTTTCTCCTGTATTCCCGATCGTTCATCCTTCTTCGTTTCTTGGCTTCTCGTTTATCCTCGTCATGTCTGTTTAATTTTTCCTCTTTCGTTCTCTGTCTATCATGCTCGAAGGGATTATGTAGCTGGGCAAAACATGGGCAATAGAGGAAGAGAGGAGGGAAAAGGAAAGAAAGAAGGAGAGAGGAGGAAAGACGAAAAGAAAGATTTGAAAAAAAGGATCGCAGCTGTCACGCACGGGTGGTTCTATCGAAAACCGATTCGTTCTTTGCCGATTCGTTCTATCTTTTTCTTCGAAATCCATGCGGATAGAAGCATTTTCGTTTTGAAAGCCCGCGTGCGCGCGCGCACGCAGGTGAGCATGCTTTTCGTTTGAAGCGTGCCCCTGGTCACAGAAGAGGAATCGTATATAAAGGAGCACGTTTAGATTGATACGTACAACAACGTAACACGTGTACTTAAGAAACAGAAAACGGAGCTGTTTAAAAGTTTTGAGAGAGTTGACGATACTTTATTTACAGAACTTTACCTAGCACGATGTTAAGGGGAAAAAAATATTTGTTATTTTGCAAATTTTTATACGTTTACAGAAGAAAATATAAAAAATTGTTTTAATATTTATTATACTTGTTATTGATATTAACTCTTATGGTTTTAACAATAATATTATACAACATATTATTATTGTATAAGAAACTTCATAATTTGACAAAATTGAAGGAAAAAGTTTGTAATAATAAAAATAAATAAATTTATCCAAACAGATTTAATATATTTAATGTATTTTTTCTTTTTTATATTTTTTTTATATTTTGTAGCAAAGAAGTAACATTCGTTATAATTAATTTTTTTTACTATATGTATATACTATATATAATATATTTAATATATAACAATGTATCTACAATTTATGTATTTACAACAAATTTATTAATTGATTTGTTAATACTATATCAATTAACATGATAAATATTAACTATAATAATTTTCTATATCAATTTGTATAACTATTTAAATTGCATTACATAAAATAATTTACAATAAATTACATAAAATAAATTATAATAAATAAAATTACATGGTATTTATATATAAAATATATTTTTAAATTAATTATCAATCAAAACATTAATATTCATTTTATTTTTATTATTACTGCAAACAGTATTTTATTCAATAAAATTTCAATACAATTTATAGTCTATTTTTTGATATAAAATCTTTCTTATCTTTTATTCTATTTACTAGATATAACTTTTGTTACTAGATATGTTTTTTTCGCAAAGTAAGTAACCATAATTGCAATTTCTTATTATAAAATATAAAAGCTAAAATTAATTACAAGAAAAGAATTTTATGGAATAAAAATTATATTTATAAATAAAAAATTAAAGTATATAATAGAAAATTAAAAAAAAAATCTATCAATAATATCTATACGTAGATACAACAAAAAAATCTCATATTTTCAAACGATTCAATTTTCTCTTTTATGTTACAATTTCTTTTTTTAACAAAGAAATAGTCTAATTTTTATTTCATTTTATTTCATTAATCGCTAAAATTTATTCGTTCAATCCATTTATTCATCGTCAATTTCGAATCTCATTCGTTCCAAGCAACGTCGCCTACAGGATTTGCAGATTTTATTCGCGCGTTATTATTATTATTTAGATAAATCTCAAAAAATTTTCATCATTGACAATAACATCAAGTGAATATGATCGTCCGTATTAATCTTTTTGCAACGAAGGCGTTATTACGATCCCGTAAACATCTGTGTCACGGTGGGCCAGGGAAAGGGTAGGCAAAGTAAGTCAGTAACTCAGTGGAAATCCGCTGGGGGCTGGTCGGATCGATCAACTCTGATGTAATTATCCAAACGCTGAATTCTTTATCGTGGTGAAACAATAACGTATTTTCAGACCAAACAACATCGCGGTACCGAGACGCGGAAAGCGGAGAAACAGCTCTGCCATATTCGCCTCTTCCGTTTTCTCTTTTCTTTCACCCTTTCTCTCTCTTTTCTTCCTTCTCTCTCTTGCTTTATTCCACTCGCTTTTTCTCTTCTTCCTCTCTGTTGACGTAACGTGTAATAGAATAATCTGTGTTACGAGAATGGCACCGGGGGGCAAACGACGCTCACATCTTTCTTTTTCGCTCGAGATCCGCGCGCTTGCGAGGACATTTCGACCCGATAACGTGATATCCGCGCTGGTTTTATCATACGGAATAATAATAACTGGGAAAATTCTTCCCTTTTTTTCTCTTTCTTTCTTTCTCTCTCTTTCTTTCTTTCTTCTTTCCTTTCTCTTTCTTTCTCTTTCTTTTTTCTTTTCTTTCGATATCTTCGTGAAATTGTGAATATAGATCACTATTCGATCGATAAAAGGAAAACGTATTTCCTGTCGGAGGATAATTCTTCTCTTTGAAGTTGGAAGGAAGGATCAGTTCTTTATATTTGTGTTTATTTGATTTTTTTCGCGCGTTTGTAAATTAAATTAAGCGATTATATGAAGCATAAGCTAGAATATGTTTTCAGTTTATAATTATTTATAGTTTATGTCTAATGAATTAAGATCATTAAATAATTTTCTCAGATTTTTCTTTCTTTTTTTATTAATTTCATATGGATTTGATTTAATTCTTTTGTACAAATATTAGACTCAAATTTAAAAATAAATCAATAGATTCCATATAAAAGTTCCTTCATTTTTTCATGAGTATTAAAATGAGTATTAAAATGATTTTAGATCATTTTAAAATATATTACATATTGCAAAATAAGGTAAGTTTTAGAAATAATAATAAACATTTTACTAATAGTTTTGACGAGTATTTTTTCAAAATATTTAAGCAAATGCAATGATACTAAAAAATAACTATCAAATAGATACTTTAATTAGATATTTTAAAATAAACAAATAGCTATATACAAATTTAAATTGTAAATTTAAAATATTATCTCAATTTAATCGATTAATTAGACTTTACTATAACACAAGAAATATCTACTTATAATTAGGCAAATGTACTTAAAAGATTAAAATTTATAATAAATATTATTAATCATATATATATATATATAATATATGTAAACAAATATATATATATATATATAACATATATTATCATCATTCTTATTTTTCTTTGAATTTATTCAAATAAAATATTACATAATAAATTCAAAATTAAATGTAAATTCAATAAAAAAAAAGTGAAAAATATTCAGTGAAAGATAATAATTTTAAAAAAAATTAAATTATATGTAAAATTATAAGTTATGTATAAAATTATTTTTTTTCTTTTTCATCAAATCCAATTATTCTTATACGTGATTAAGTATCAAATGCTTTAGTTAAAATAGATACCGCGCAAGAGCGTTGGTTTACCGGCGCGAAGTTTTCGGGAGGGCCTTTAGCGTTGCAAAAAATAAGGGTAATCCAGCACTACATGGAAACCACATTGCGCTTTGCTAAGCACGAGTCGTAGAATCAACAAATCCGTCGGGATTAGATAACATCCCCCGGGATTGCTGGCCTTTCGTTTATCCTTCACCGAATCCTGAAGGGCCCGTCTTGTTGTCCCATCGGGTTATTGGTATCACTTAACGAAATCCGCGCCGAAATAGCTTTAAAAGCCCTGCCATCATGGTTACGGGATTCGAATCGATTTTTTAAAGCATTATCGTAAATGTATAACAGCCGAGAAACTGTTCTTATGGGCATAAAAAATGTGAAAATCTTATATAAGCTTTCTTAAATTATCGAATTTATAAATTAAATTACAATAGTTATGATTCTGTTTCAATCGTTTAAAAAAAAATTGCTTAAATTTTTTTTTTATATAAATTTACTTTAAAAAAAATGAAAAAACATTTTTATTATTCTGATTTTTATTATTCTTTTATAATAAAATATTATTTTATATATACCTATAATTTTATATGATCTTCTTCTCTGCATTTATAGAATAAGAATAACAGAAATTGATAGATTTCGAATTTTTCCGAAGAAATAATATTTTTATAAATGATTTTAATTCTAAAACAAAAATGTCATGTTCAATTTACAATTACAATAGGTTTAATTCAAAAATGAATTCTATTATGATTCAATTCTATTATGATATCAAGTTAATATTAATCCTAGATCCTAAGATCGCATTGAGGTCATAAGTAAAACTTTACGATTATGGAAATGCTTGACCTTCTATAAATTACGGGGTCATAAACTATTTCTGTATTGTGGGGCTTCTAACTTCATGAGTTTGTAGTCACCGGAAACTAGCTTTCACGAGGTCAGAGTTAAGTCCTCAGATTACAATATGTGGATCATGGCTAATGTTTCATACTTCAAACTCAAATCACAGATTCTCTATTTCAATGTATCATTAAATTATCATTAAATATGATTAAATTAAAATATCATTGTTAAATAATATCACATAATAATAAAATAAAATAATTATAACAATAGATCAGATTAAATTCTTTACTTGAATGTTATATATGGATAACATTTAAATTTGCATAATTTTAGATACGATTTAAAATTGATCGATATTCTTTATAAACGCAATTTCAATCATTGATTCATATAAATAATTTATAATAATTATTACTTTAAGGAAAAATATTTAAAAAAATGTGATAAAATAAATGACACGTTTTATTGTTTTCTTTTAAATATTTTATATAATAATAATCTTATTTCAATTTTGGATTATATTATTTCATTGTAATGAAATCAAATATAATTAATAGTAAATCAAATATAATATTTCTATGTAATTATTCTGAATAATATAACTATGTTAATTTATTCAGTTTTATTACATAAATACTTATCTAATTTATTACTATTCATTATTTCTATTAATCTATAGTTCCTATCTTTGTCTTTTTCATCTTTTCATTTTAATTCTAATAAATTGTAATAAAAACAATTATTCTCGACACAAAATTTCTTGTTACATCCTATTTTTCTCCAAAAAATTATTTATCCTTTTGTAATATCAATCAAACACGGCCCCTATTAAACCACCCTTATATAACAAGCATCGACCAGCAATCGATTTTGTTCAATTCGTACAGGTAACAACGAATCGCCTTGTATATTCGACAAAATCGAAGTTGATTTTTCCATCGCTATAAGGCCATCACGGCAACACTTTTTTCATCCATTTCCTTCCCCCTCCCCCCTTCCCATCCCTTCCACCAACCAATGTTCGTTATGCTTTCTTTTACTCCGACGCTTGCACACACTGCTTCGTGCTTTTTTTATTATTTTTTATTTTCTATTTTCTATTTTCCTTTTTTCTTTTTTTTTTTTTTTTTGTTTCTGCCATCTCGTTCGGCCGAGCTACTAAAAAGGAATAGGTGAAAACTGTTAATTGGTTCCGCGGTGAAAATACGGCGTCGGTGGCCGCCGGCCGGCACAGGTACAATTTAAGCGGGCCGATTGCATACATGTGTATACGCTCGTT
>NW_006263639.1:221686-228358 GCF_000469605.1 Apis dorsata | reverse complement strand
TATGTGCGTATGTGCACGCGTGTGTGTGTGTCGGGCGCACGCGTGCACGCCACGAGCGTCAAGGCGTGTATCGTGCCAGCATGTCCGTCCAATTATGGAAAATTAATTGGCGATCAGTGACTCGGGGCGATGGGGACATAGTTCCGCGTCGAATAAACTTCCTTTGTATTCCGATCAGCCTTTGACAGCAGTGTAATAATTAAAGTAATTAACGTACGAGCCAATAAATTCGCGATCGCCGCGGGTTGTCGCGTGTATACGCGAGCGCCAGCTAGTATGATAAACAATTACGGCGTGCGAACAAGCGGCTGTTGCGAAGATGGTTCCTTTTTTCCCGTTCGTGGGTAAGGATTGATAAAGGTTAGATTTGTTTGATGAGGGTTGGAAAGTTTTGAGCAGGGAAGAAAAAGATTTGGGAGATGAATTATCGTATCGATAGATATTATATTTTTCTTAAAGTTTTTAAGTAATTTTTCCGATAATTAAGACATTTATAATATAATTCTTTATTTTCGATTGATTATTTTTTGATTTCTCTATTTAAATGATATGTCATACTGTTTCATTGACCATGAATCAAACGGATATCATTGCAATCTATTTTGTAGCATCAGTTTTAATTCTAGTAGAAGTTGAGGATATGAATTGGAAAAAATTAGATTTGTTTAATGAGGTTATATTTGTAATATAGATTTCTACTTCGGATTTTTCGATCTCTCTATTTAAAAAAAAAATTATCATTCATTGTCGTATTGCGATCATCGGATCTAGATTGTTATTTGAACTATGAATGTCAATGAAAAATTATTTTGATATTGTAGTATCATTTTCAATTTTATTATTTTTAATAATCCTTGGTGTTTGATGTTATGTTAGTAATTATAAAACAATTAAAATGATTAATGATTGGTAAGCATTTTATGTAAAAATTTATATTTATTATATATTTTAAATAAATATTTATATTTATGTCATAAAAATGATATAATAATATAGTAAATAATATAAATATAGTAATGTTATTTAGAAATTATTTGTATGATTTATTTTATATATACTATTATGGTATTGTATCTATCATGTCATGTTTGAAATTCAATTGATGATTGAAAGAGACCACTTTCTTAAACTATGGATTCTCAATCCATAATTTTGATTTTTAAGGGAATTAGAAATTTGGTTTTTGAGGGGTAACATAATCTTTTTATTTGCAATTATTTACAGATAATTTTGTGATTAAAATTTTCAATTTTTTACTTATATTATATATATTACTTATATATATATTTGAATATAATAAATGAAAATGGTGAACGCTAAAAAAATACTAGGTAAACATTCATCACATACATTCGCAACATTCATAATATTATAATTATGTGTTTGAAAAATATAATGAAATAAAAATGTTTATATTTTAATTATTAATAAATTCTAGTCCAAATATAACGTTATTAATAATAAAATAAGCTAGTCAGAAATTCTTAAACCGCAGAATCCCTGGAAGTTTGACAATGAGAGTTAATATTAATTATGGTTTCGCAAGTAACTTTTCAGATTAAAATTTGATTTGTTTCATTTCATTATGAGAAATATAATATAATTAGACTGCAGATATTTATGTAGAACTTAAATATACAAAAATCTATAAAATGCGTTTGAAATGTAAAAAACAAAATATCCAAAATATAGCATACGTATTTGTGGAAATAAAAATAAATTTAAATTTCATTTTTTAATCACGTTTATAAATATTTCGCATAAAAATTCACAGTCCAATAATAATATTATCCAATTTAAATTAATATTTCATTTCAATCATTAAATAATATTTCATATAAGTAAATCCAATAAATTTAAAAAACAGATTAATACTTGGAAGCATTTTTTAAATTCATAAAGTTGAAAAATCACCAATTTAGAACAAAAATTCATCTTCTCTCTATGTATCTTTTCTGAATTAAGATGTTAATTAATGATTGATTACATTCCAACCTCGCTGGTTATTTCCAACTTTACAAGCATTCCTTTCACGCATGGAGAAAACGTCTGCCTTCACCCAGGAAGTGTAAATATTTACATCCTGTAACCAACTATAGCTAATCCGTGTAGAACTCGACGACGCTATGTTGTGGACTTCCTCCGCTAGATTATAATTTTCCCATTAGACTCTCGCGGCGTCTTTGACCATGAATGCTGTTAAAGCTTTGCGAGTATACGATTTCCAAGGTAGGAACAATATTTGCGGTATACGTTAAGAAAAGTACAGGTTTTCTTTCCATGGATGCGGTCAACAGGTATTTGCCAACATTATGGCATCTGAAAAATATTTGTGCTCGCTAATATTCTCACACTATACGGATTTCTTTGATCGTTTCCACGAATTTATCTCCCTTATTATTATCATTTTCCATATCTTTTTTAATTTTTTTAATACAAGCGCGATTTTATTTTTATTAATTGAGTTTATCTCGATCAAAAAGTAATAATTATTGACGAATAGAAAAATGATTAATAGATTATTCGATATATGTTTAAAAGTATGATAAAAAGATTTCTTGATATTGAAGAATATATGTATCGGATTTATCGATTAAAAATCGTTTATGTTAATTATAAATATTATAACAAATATAAAATATTATATAAACTGTTTTATAAAAATTTCTGCTGTAAATGTAACAATTTTTTTAATTGTCATATGTAAAGAAAAAATAACTATTAAATACTTTTGATCGATCCTACATTAACAATATTTATTATTGTTTAATATATTTATATATTTATCTCTTTTACGTTGAATTAAATTTTACGTTATATTTCATTTGATTCTTTCAGAGATATAAAATACATTATTTTATAATGCAATTTAATACAGCTATATTTACTACTTTTATAGAGAATATAACAATTGATCAGACAAAATGAATTAATAATGTACTGGTATTTATATTAATCCTTATTGAACAAATTTTTATAAAAAACAAACATTAAATAGAAATATTTGTTAAAAATTTAAATTCAGTATTACTTTTATTTATATACAACCAATAAACAAAAAACTTATATTAATATGAATACCAAGATTAAATGGTAAAATGTATATAATATATACAATACAATTCGAAAAATTGATTTGAAAATGCTCTATATTTTTTTTCAATTATCCTTCTTGACCCACAGAAATACACAAAACATTTCGTTCCCTCGCGAAAATTCTTTCCATCATCAAATCTTCAACGAGAAGAGCACAGCTGGTATCCGAAAATATACATAACAATTTATTCCTTCGTAGAAATTTACCCCTTTTCACCGTCAAACCGTGACAAAATAAATGAAATAGCAACCACTTTCACGGTTGAACAGGGCCAAGAACGCGAACGAATCTTCCACAGAACGAATCTTCACCCTTTGCGCCCATTGCGATTCTTGGCACTCGATGGAAATATCCACGCCCAGGATAATCACGTTGGACTCATCGGTTTTCACGACGTTAAGCCTACCAGCCAGATCACCTTTGAATACCAGAAAATTCTTGCACCAGACTCTGTAACCATCCTACGAAGAAGGAGGAAATAGGACGGAGAGAAACGACGAGAGTAAACGAGAAGAAGAAGTTGGTGGAGCAAGGGCGAATAGCTTCGAGCCAGCGGATAATTCGCAGGCTCAATTTCCGTTGGCTTTTGCTCGGCCAGCTTTATTCTCTTTTTATTATTACTTCTCTTTCGTCGATTATTTTCTCCACCTAAAGAGGCAAGAAGGCGGCCAGTCAAGTGTAAGCTGAAGTAACGAGTATATACACGCGAAACGTTCATTTCAGGAGCCGGCCAGGTACAACAACTTAGCACCCCCCAGGTCGGAGCTCACTGAAATCTGAACAGTGGGAAATGAAATGGTGGGGCACGAGGGGAGGGAGGACATCCACTTAGCACGCCGCTTAGACGTGAAAACATCTGTATTGTCGCTGTATTAACGTCAGGGGACTGGTCCACGATGATTATCGTGGAAATTATAATCTTTCGCTTGGAAACGTACCCCCGTGGCGGAAACTTTTTAAAACTGAATCCTACTAAGAGATGATGGAAAAGAAGTTTCTCTTTGCATCGTCTATCCTCTAATTCTGCTAGTGTAATGTTTTTTTTTAAATTTTTTTGAATTGTGATTCTCTCTCTTTTTTTTTTTAATATTCAAATAACTTTTATCGTTGGAATATTTCTATCATGTATCATTCTTGTATGAGGAGAGTTTTAAAATTTTTACTTTAGTGGTATTCTATCGCGCTAATTATGATTAGCGAGTAAAATAATTGGTAATTATATTTATTTAAAATAAAGTGTTAAAAGTAAAAAAATATTCTTATGGAGTATCTTTTAAAGAGTTAAATTAAATTAAAAAGTGAGATATAAGAATTGAAATTCACAATCGTAAACATTGAAAAGTATAATGATATAATGTGATCTTCAGTTGAAATATATCTACTATCGGTTTATGAAAATATATAAAGTAGAAAATATTAATTTATCTGTTTTCAATTCTTCTAGTATAAGGCATCAATTATAATGGTTAAATCAAAAGTGATTTATAAATACAAATTTTGTCAATCAAAAAATTTAGCCATCGAATTGCAAGGATTAATAGGTTTGATAAAATTTTTTATTTTTAATTTTGTGGATATATAAAATATTAAGAAAATATAAAAACATTTATAATTATTGTGTTACTAAATATTTGTATTATGTAATGTAATATATATATTAAATAAGTAATAGTCAAATAATAAAAGTAATAGTCAACAGTTTATCAGAGGATTTCTTTTCTATTATAATATTTGTTAATTAATTAATTTCCTATCTAACTTATAATTAGATAAAGTTTTTTAAATTTATATTAAACTTATAATTTTATTACTTATTAAAATTAAATTTGAAGAAATAAAGTTAATAGTATCGTGTCAATAATATCATATGATAATTGTGAAAAAAAGTGATTATAAAAAAAGGAGCTATTTACTGATGTTAGCAATCCAATAATAATTAGATACATCGTACGAAGAAAACTTTAATCTTGGAAATGCTTAAGATTCAAAGTAATAATTAAAACAAAAATTTAACTATAAAAATGATATTTAAAAGGATATATTATTTATAGTTTCAAAAATTTAAATAAATTTAAATTAAATCCGAAACCTCATTATCCGTGAGTTCGTAAAACGTAAAATAATAGCTGCTGGGTTACATGGTCGAGTTGCAGGATAAAAATCATTCTTGAAGTCAGAAAATAAGAAGGAAAGAGAAATGAATTAAGAAACATAACAATTGGATCCTGAAAACTGAGCAATCTAAATTAATTAATGCAAATATTTTCCCGAAGTTTGATGCATAAAAAAGTAAGTATCATATTTTGAATAAAAACACTATGCATTTTCAAAAAATCGAATAGAATCTAAGTTAAACAATCTTTTTAATTCTTTACTTTTTTCTTTTGCTTTCGGAAAAGGAAGAATTTCGTTACGGAATAATATTTATTCATTCGAGTTAATAATCTCAAAAACCAAATCTAAAGAAGATTTTTATTATTTTTATCATTACTATTGCATTATTTATCCATTTCTTCCTATCGTTTATTTTTATTATTCTCAAGTTGCGCTCGTTTTCCATTATCAAATTCAAAAATTGTGTTGCTAACAAAAATGATCCCATGCAACGAATTCGATTCCCAGAAAATCTGGTCCCGTCCGAAAGAATCAATAATCCCGCGGGAAGGATAATCCTGATTCGCATAGGCAGGCATCAGCCATTTGTCCGCATCGAGCTCGCATGTCCTCCCGTGTATCGTAACCTCTAACCACTCTAAATCGCAAATGTTCCCTCCTCCAAAATATCCCAACGATCTCATTTCCAGATCCCTTCTCAAGAGGCAACGATTTTAAATTCATACGAACGAGTTTCTTTCTTTTTTTTTTTCTTTTTTTTTTTTTTTTTTTTTTTTTTTTTTTTTTTTTTTTTTTTTTTTTTTTTTTTTACGCCCTCCTTCAAATGAGCACCGCATTTTAACCATTCTTCGATCTTTCTCGCTTTGTCACTGCGCGAAACTGGTCGTCGAAATCACTTTCCTCTAAATCATAGAGCCCTGTGTCTCTATCGATTTGCATGCGAATACCGATGCATCGTGTTTAGATGAATCGAAACTGCGTATCTATTCGGCACGGTGCTAATGAAATTCACGAGTCCGCCGTGACAATGGGATCGTCTTCACCATCATGGATCATGGCCGAATTTCACAGAGCGTGTATTTCTGGAACATGCTGGTAAACCATGCAGGGCGGGTATACGCGGCCAATCCGGGATCCATCCATCCTACGGATCCTACGATTAACGTACACGGATTAGGATTAAGGTTGGCGCAGATTTTCGATGTGGACTTCGGGATTGAAGTGTGCACGCATGCTATCGGGGATCGTACGGTACGGGGGTAAGAAGAGATGGCCGGAGGGGGATACACGTTCATACAATGTCCGGGGTACGTGCGCGACCTATGGAAAACCTTTTCACGCTCGGTTCTCCACGTATCGCGTCACGATCCTCCCCACCGGAGGACCGATCCTGACAACAATGACGACGACAGTCAATGCACATTACAACGGTTTTATGTTATTAATACGGACGCATTGGG
>NW_006263639.1:218527-221409 GCF_000469605.1 Apis dorsata | reverse complement strand
GAGGGGGAGGGGGAAGGGGAGAAGAGGGAGGTAATAGTTTGGCATCGTACGCTACTATCTATGAGTATTTGGCCACTTTCTTTTCATTGCAAATATAAATAAAATGTGATGCGTTAGAAACTCAGTTATCGGATCGATTGATTCTTAAAATATCGTGGAAGGAAAAATGGAGTAATTAAATTATTCTATTTTTTGAAGTTAATACAAAGTATGGTTAATTTATAATTTAAAAAAATTATCAATTGAAAACAAATTGTTGAAAACGAAATGAGAAATTCGTCGAAATTCGTGTGGAAGAAAATTCGGAAAGATACGAAAAAAAATTGAAAATCATTAACGCTGATATGCATTATATTTATATTGATGAGCGAAATATTTAACAATTTATTTAAGAAATGTATTTATTATAGCGTATATTAAACATATAATGCATTTTAATATTGTATTTAAGATTATTTGGATCAATTTAAAATTATTTCAATAATTATTTTATACTGTATTTGGTTATTTTATATATATAATTGTAATAATTTAATTTACATACAAAATGTATTAATTATTGAAATTTAAAATATTTAAATATCTAGATATTTATAGATATTAATTAAGAGAATAATATATTAAAACTATATATATTTTAAACTAGTTAAACATATTTATTTTTAATATTAATTTTTGAATATTAAAAGTAAAAATTTAGAGATATTGTTAACAAAAGAAAATACTAATATTATTTATGATTATTTTATTGAAATTATTTGAAATACTAGAAAAATAGATTGCAATAAATATTTCAATATTTTTAAAAAATAGACGAGTTTTGATACTATATTTACTTTTTAATTTATGTTATACATAAGATAAACGATTCCTTTCAAAAATAAATAATTCTTTGAAATACATATATATTCTTTTCTCTGTGTATAAATTTTATTATCTATCGCATTCAAACTTTCTTACTATATATTGAATTAATTATATAAACATTTTATTATTAACAATTAAATAATCGAAGTATTTTTAGTTTCCTTTTTCATTACTACAAAGTGAAATAGAGAAGGAACAGCAGAAGATGCATTCAAAGTTTTATATCATATTTCTCAGTTAATCGTTTTTAAATTACTCACACTTTTTTATTTTTTAAAATGGAAAAAACTTTAATCATATCAAACGCTTATTAAATAGTTTCGGATTTCCGCCCGCTAATTTCATAACGCTTGAATACTGAATATCAATATCCCAATATCAATATATTAATACCTACACCAAATGATTAACAAGATGATTTAGTATCCTTTATAATTAACTGAATTGCCGAATTATATTCTTTGTTTTATTATCTGTGCATTAGATATTAGAGAATTTTGGAATTTGTACAGACTTAACGTTGAATTCGTTCGAATTATATTCAACTAATACGAAATACCGTACGCAGATTTATTTGTTTATGCAAATAACAACCAGTCCGAAACGGCATCGAATTCCCATTCGATAATACGAGACCTCAGTGTAATCCACACGTTAAAATCATAATATCCTCAAATCTGACCAATAGGTATTATGAAAAAAAATTGTTTCGGTTATACGTGCAGAGAGGTTCAGTTCGGTTCGCCGTTTCAATCTGCGAATCAATCAAGCACGCGCGCGCGCACGCTTGCGAGAAAATCTGCGTTTCATCCGAATGCCAACGATTCTGTATCGCGATATCCATAATACGCCAGTTTTATAATATCTACGTTATAACGCAGATTAAAAATATCGAACCTTATTTTTATCGAATTTGTCAATTGTTGACGTGATCTTGTTCTAAATGATATTTAGATGTGCTATCTGTACGATTTTTCAAAAAGTTGCAAAACATGAAAGAATCGATTATTGTTTAAAATGTTAAAATAAATCGAAGAATATACATGCTAATGGATGCTGTAATATTAAAATGAAAAGGTACAGTATCAACTAAAAGTTTGAAATCATTTGTCCATCCATGTGAACTCCAACGAAGAAGAAAAATTCAGTTAAAAATTTATCGAAGTAAAGCAAGTTTTAATGAAATTAATAAGAAGTTCAATATAAATAAAATATATAATTTCAGATTTTTTTTAACTTTTTTATTTTTTTGAATAGTAATATATATTCTTAAATTATTTAATAAAGATTTTTAGATAGTATTATAGACTCATAATTAAAAATCTCGAATTAACTATTTTTCAACGAGAAAGAGAAAAATCCAATTTTTCAATTATGTATATAATACGCGTATAGATTTATTATAAATCTTGGATCATTTTGTAAAATCCAATTCTGTCCTTTTTTCGCATACGCCTAATAATAGAAAACAATAATTTTTAATCCATAAAGCAGAATAAATCAATAAATTGTCTCATTGTTTTACTTTAATAAAAAATAATCAGATAATTTGATTTAAACATATTCATTAAGACGCTTTTCCATATTTTGCAGAAATATTCTCACAACTTTTTGAAACCTCCTGTACACACCTCCTACGAAAATAAATTCGATCTTCGAGTTAAATTGAAGAAAGAGCGAAAAGATATCGGAAGCAAAGATACGAAACATCCGTACAATAATCTCTCCGGTTACGAATCTCTCTCTCTCTCCCTCCCCTCCCTCCTCCCTTCCTCTCTCTCCCGCCCCCATAGCTGCGAGGGAAACATGGAAATTATTTTCAGAAACAATATCTGAGCGAATTCGATCATCGTAGGGAAACCGTTCAAATCCAAACACTTTTAGAAGCATGATTAATTCGCGAATACGATTCGCGCAGTGTAAACTCGGAAAGCTGTGTAATACGCGAGACACATCGTGATTATCCGTTGTAAATACCGTTTCTTTCACCATTTCCACCGGTGCACAATCGTCTC
>NW_006263639.1:218019-218295 GCF_000469605.1 Apis dorsata | reverse complement strand
GGGGTTGAAAGGACATTCTGCCGGCTCGTTCGGCGCCTCCCCTCCTCTCCTGCCACTTTTTCAATCCCGAAACCATCGCACTGTTGTCAGAAGATCGCACCTCCGCATGCATCCTCCCGGAAACCATTCCTCCTCGTCGGGTGCCACCGTTTTCGTTCGCCCGTCTCTCTTTCCCCGTTTGGCTTCCTGCTCTCGAGCCTCCCCCGTATCCCTTTTCATCTCCACGACACTGCCTCGTAGGGGATGTCGAGCGGCGAAGGGTGGTGGAAAAGTGGA
>NW_006263639.1:202743-217941 GCF_000469605.1 Apis dorsata | reverse complement strand
GCCAGGGTGAGCCACGCCCCGCTTTAGTGTCGGCAAAACTTCGCTGGATATATTCGAGGGTGTCTCTGTCCCTCTGTCACTAATACGGGGGTGGCTACCCGTACGTACGTAGATGCCGGCGAATCTAAGCGCACCCCCCCAGAGGTCAACGCGTACATACACCACCGGAGTTGGACCAGTCGTCGGATATCCTTTATCATCGGTGTCACTCGCTGCACATCCCGACTTCTGCACACGGGCGTCGGATTGATTTCGTCCTCGTGGCTGTCCTCCAAAATACGCCGGCAAATACACCTCTTCCGTTGTTGCCGGTTAGATCCGATCGACTTGTTAACGTTTTTTTAACCATCGTCGATCGTCCCTTTCAGCCTGGCGATCGATGAAGCAGTGATTCAAGCTCGATTTTTATTCAGAGTTGTAAAAAATATATTATTATTCGAGTCGGGGAAGTACACGCGGTACGAAAATTGTGGGGGATAAGGTTTTTGGGTATTTGAGTGGACGGAAATCGAAGACAGTGCATAGTTTGGTGAACCGTTTGTGATGGGACAGAAAGGGATCTCGAGAAATTTCTCATCATCGCGGACTTGAATATATTTTATATTTACACGCGTTGATTTTTCATCGGTGTTCTTGATATGTGATCTTTACACATCTGTTCGGAATAACGAACGCTTGACCGTGACAGCGTTGTACAATTCCATATATATTTCGTAGCAACGATCGAAAGCAAGTTTTTCTACGTCATTTTCAAGCGTATCGAAATAAACCTTAGTGTACATCGAAATGTATATACATGTATCTTCAAGAATGCCCTCCCTCAGGTTATAGCAACTTGAGTTTATACATCGTGATATACATTTTTCGATACTCGCCATCTCGTCAATAGGGACGTTTAAAAAATATATATATATATATATTTCGCTGTACCAGCGAAAGTTTCGATTTCACAACGATCCCTGTAACATGGTAGAGAGTACCTATGCGAGTGATTCGCCCAGATCGCGTTCTCCGATGACGGAGCCGTCGAGCCCTCTTCAAGATGGTCCCGGAATATCCGGCTACCGATATCTCTACAATTATTCGCCGGAGAGTTTGCAGCACAAGTTGAAGAGCAACGACGAGCAAAATGTGACTGGGAGGCGACACGAGATCGATGGACGCGACAGAACGTTTTCGAGAAGTCCATTGAGCTCCGAAGAGATACGATTCAGACCGCGCGAGGTCTCGAGACCAAGTTCCTCGGCCACCATGTCCTCCCCTACGTCCGCCTTCACCATCGAGAACATCTTAGCGCCTAGACCCATAGGAAACATGACACCCACCAGCACAAGTAGCCTTGGATCGATCATTCAAAACCCGGAAGCCGTGGGATCGCCGTCGAGGACCACGCCGATCCATCCTCTTCAGCAACAGATCCATCATCTGGCGTTCACATCCGCAGACTTGTTCGGTGAGTTGTTCCGTTTCCGAATATGGATTAAATGGTGGAAGATTCTTTTCGACGAAAAATCGGTTGGATCGATGGAAAGAAATAGGAAAAATGTGTTTTTTTTATAATTTCATCGATTCGATGAAATTTCTTGGCGTAATTGAATTCTTTTATTTCAGTTAAAAGATGAATAGATAATTTTTGAAATATTATTGAAATAATTTTACAAATTTATAAAAATTATATTATTTTTAATAACGTTCTAAAATAATATTTATAAAAATGTAACATTTTCAGTATCGTAAAATAATTTCATCTTAATGTCAAAGGTATTATTATATAAATCTTATTTATTTTGCATAAAAAGTATAAACCAATATAGTTTTTAATATATTTTATTTAAAATCTACATATGTAGAAATAAAGTTGAAGCAACGACGAAATATTCCGTTGCATAATTTTCAAAATTGAAATCGGTTGATTATCAATTAATTTATTAACTTATAAAGTGAATATCCGTCTTTGTCCGTCGAATGTTTTCCTTCATCTTCAGCGTCGAGCAAATATCGACGAGACATAACGCTCGCACGAAGGAAATCCCTCGTTAATTCGGAAATAAATAGCTTGCCCAGCGGTTCCGCGTATATTACACGCGTCCCCTCCGCGCTGGATCTCCGCGGCGTAAAAATGAAAGAAGGCGTAAATCCTCGCGGGTGGGCCGACGCGTTCCGCAACGAAATTTCCTTTATGCCCCCGAGGGCTTTAAGTATTTCACCCGCAAGAACCTCGGCGCAGATTGGGGATGCGCAGGCTGAAATCCGCAATCCGTTTCGATCACGCGCGAACGATTTAGCTCCTTGCAATCCCGTGTTGGAAGATGAAAAACGAGAAGGAAAAATATGCAACGCTCGGCGTTTTCGACGGAGAGAGACAGAGTAGGGGCACAGAGATAGAGAGAGAGAGAGAGAGAGAGAAGCGCGAGTGACGCCGCGGTTGAAAGCATAAGCATCCACCCTTCGCACATTTTTATGCGGAGACGTCGCCTCTAAGCAGCTTTCTTCGAGATTTTAAACCAAAACATCCCTTGGGACCCGGGGGGTAGTTCCCAGTATTTTTTCCCAGTTCCCTTTTCACGCGGAATAAGGTTGAGAATTGTTGAGAAACATTATTACAATTTTCATCGCTCTATCGGTGATAAATGCGAAACCTTTCACGTTTCGATTAATCTTCTTTTAACTCCTTCTTGTTTCTTTATCTTCCTTTCTATTTTTTAGGAAAATAGTAACGTTTTTCATCCTGTGAAGTGAACTAATAGGTATTTGTTTTATTCTTATTTGGGAAGCTGAGAATGACGTTCAATGAAAAATCTATACTTAAGAAAAGAATAGCTTTTTTTCGTATCTTTTTACGAAATTCTTTGGTTTCAATATTGGCTTTAATTTTTAATTAGCCGTGTTGAGGTAACTTGAAATAATGTACAATATATATATATCATACTTCTATTATGATTCTCTTCCTTTCGTTTTATTGATATGTTTAAAACGAAATGAGAAATGATATTTAATATACTTCAATTTCCAGAAATGGAGCGATTATTATCAAAGAGATCGATGGCTTCCTTTACTTTTGATAAAAATTTTTCATCGATGTAACATTTTAAGAAATAGAATTAATTTAATATTATTAACGATAGTTTTTTCTCGTTTTCAGCTGCAGCATATCCTAGTTTATATTCCGGCGGTTACGTGGCAGCAATGGCAGCCGCCGGTGTTTCGCTTCACGGTCAACCGGCCTTTTATCACGCGGCTCATCCCTATCAAATAAATCCAAACGCCACGGCTGTGGGGCCGATGGCGAAGAGGAAACGTCGTCATAGGACGATATTCACCGAAGAGCAGCTGGAACAACTGGAAGCCACTTTCGACAAGACGCACTATCCAGACGTAATCTTGAGAGAACAGCTCGCTCTTCAGGTCGATCTCAAGGAGGAACGAATCGAGGTGAGTTTAGAAAAAATAAGTTATATTTCAAGATCTTACATTTATCATAGTACATGCTTATGAAATTTCAGTTCTTTGAATGCAAGATTTTTCTTTTCGAAGAAATTTTTTATATTCTCTATTAGTATTTATAATTTAGATTTATTTTTGTTCTTTGTACTTATATTGATATTTTTCTATTTTTCAATTAAATTTCGTTAAATTTTTTTGTATTGTATTGAATCGTAATATGAAAATTAAAATTAAAAAGAAATAAAATGTTACGTATCATTCGGTAATATTTCACTACAACAATTATCACTACAAAAATTTGATATTACGAAATGTGGAACTTAATAAAAAATTGAAAGATAAAGATATAATAAAAATACTTTTTTCATCATTATATTATGACAAGAAATTTTAATTAATAAAACTCGCGTGATTTCCCAAATGTTTATTATAATGGAATAAATATAATTAATAATATACGTAACAAAATAAAAGAAAAAATTAAAAAATATAAAATAACTAAACAAGTATAAAAATAAAATATAATCAAAAAACTATAAAGATTTAGAGAAATTCAATCTTATCATTACATCCAAAATGATTATTTTCACAACGATGAATTTAGTTTTTCTTTAATCTTCTTCTTCCCTCCCTTCCTTTTCATTTCTACTTTTTTCTTCATTTTCGAATATAAAAATATTGAACAGTGAGAATTTTACAACGGATAAAATCTAGCTTTAAAGAAACAAACGCTCGTATTCTCATTCTTTATTTTTATCTTCATTCTTTCTCTCCTTTCTGAATGAGAAGAAATTCGAGCGTCGTGAGAAGTTTACGTCGAAATCCTCTAGAGGTCTCATAATCGGCTACTGGCTACTGGCTAAACTGACAAATTACTGTCCTGGGCCTAGGTGAATATTAGGTTTTCGTCTAACAAACATTGACCATTCGGATTGTCGAGAAACTCTTCGGCTCCGAATACACGCATAATTTCTACCGATGACAAAATATGCCGTCCACTTTCCGGTCTGGAAGTCCTCGAACGTTTCTGTTTATCGCCTTAATGCCGCAGCCTCATAATTCTTTAACGAGATCATTAAAATTATTTACGGCCGGTATTTATCGGTCGTCGTTTGACTCGAGCCAACAAATTGCGTGCTAGATTAAAAGCTTTGCCGATAATGTGTTTACTTCAATTATATATATATATATATATGTTCGACCATGCGCGTGTGTCACACACACTTATGCATGCACGTATGTATGTAAAAGCATACAAAACATTGGGGAAAGGGAGATGTAGAATTTATAACGTTTATAACGTTTCGTGTATTTGATGTCGTAAAGATTTACATTGCGCGTGCAATTCGTTAATTTGTCACGAGGCTCTCTTATATGTAATTAATCGATGTGATTCGTTGCTCGCTAATTGGTCAAACGTAATTTTTTATTGATAAAACGTGTAACGAGTCGCATCGGTGCTTTTCTATGGAATTAAAATCAAAATTTTTATCGCTCGATGGATGTGTACATGGACCGGTTGCAAGGATGTTTCAAAGGATTTAGGACAGTGTCATTGAGACTGAATTGTCGAAGGAACCCTTTTCTGCCACGGTATTGTTGCTTCATGATAGAAGGCCCGCGACAAGATCGATGCTCAGTTTCAGTTTGTTGCTCCTACTCGAATAAGGCGCCTTTTGAAAAGAAGATACTTATATAAGAAGAAATACAAGCTAATATATTTTTCTATTATATATTTACTAATTATAAAAAAAAATAAAGATATTTTAAAGATATAGGTATATAATAATATATTTATAGAAGGGTTAATTTGAGAAATAAATATAGTTTTCGAAAAGTAATAAAACTTTTTCAAATTTTTCTTTGTTTATTTTATTTTTTTTAAGGATTTAATATTTTAATAATTACGAATAACGTATACGTTAAATTTATTATAATTATATAGTTATTAAAAAAAATTTTTTTCGTACGTAATGTTAAAGAGAAATCATCTTATCTGTATATTAATTTCTTTTAAAATTTGTTTTCCTAAAAGATGTAATTTGTTTCAATTTTTAAATTAAACTTATCGAATAATCTTATAATAAACATTTATTTCTCGTTGAAATATCCTAAACACCAAAGTTTACCCAACACCGTGAAAGATAAGTCCGCCTCTTAAGAATTATCGTGATGTTGCGATAATGGGACACGAGCCTGGAATTTCTTTATTCGCGTCCGGCAATTTGTTCGAACAATCGTACAATCCCAAAGTCATTCACACTTATCGTAGACCAACAGGCCACCCGCGTCGTCGGCTTTGCCAAAGGAAATCCCTTGTCTCGAGAGTCTTTAAAGACTTTGAAACAACATATACCTGCAGCGCACCTGCCGCATTGAAGCAAGAGTTTCGATGTTTGTACAGAATTAGTAGAAAGGCGACTTTCGAAACGAGAAAAAGAGAGCGAAAGGAGAACGGGGGAAATAAAGGAAAAGACGAGAAATACTAACTCGAGAGAGGTGGGCCTAAGGCACTCGGTTCCTCCCTGTTTGGAAAGAAGCTGTGTGTTTACACGACGCGCGACGTTACGCTCTTTTTCCTATTCTCGTGATTGCATCAACAGAATGCAGAAACACGAACAACGATGCTGTTGTTGTAAAAGCAAAAACGTAAAAGCATCTTATACGCGTTAGATATACAAAATTAATTAATTCGATGAAAATTATAATTACTTATAATTATATGATATATCATAGGTGTAAGTTATTTAAGTATTGACTTAAAAAGATCGTATAATTTTTATGCATATTATAAATTACTTAAGATTGGATAAGCATAAAAATATTATTTCTAATAAATAATAATAATAATAATAATTGTTTTTTCTTTCAAACAATTTTTATTATTTATTTTATTTATATTTTAATCTTTTTTAATAATCGCTATTATTTTCGAGAATTTTTCATCTTTTAAATAATTTTCGAATCTACTAAAAAAAGATGGTTTTGATAAAATTGATAAAATTATTGATGCAATCTCATTCTATAATGAATGATAATTGCATAAAGTCATATTAGAAGAATATCCACAGAATTTTTTAGTCAAAAGAACAAATTATATTTTTTATCTTTCTTGCAAAATATATTAAACAATTTCTCTTTCTAAATTCATCATTTAAAGAACAAATTGTATACATCAAACTAAAGTTATAAATATTTTAATGTAAGCTTAGTTAACTTGAAAAACAAGTTAATTTTTATATTAAATATATTTACTGATAAAAATAAAGAAAAATTTCTTTATATTTTTCATTTTTTATTTTGTCCTTATGCAAATGCATATTTGAAAAAAAAATATTATTTATGTAGTGAAATTGTTATCCCTCTATATTATTTTTAATTCTACTTATCTCAGAAGATGAAATACACAAATATATAAATATATAAATTCATTAATTTGTTTCTTAATTTTGGTTAGTAAGTGTATAATCGAAATTGAAGAAAAATTTAAAATTTAATGAATAATTCTTCAAATAAAAATAAATAAATAAATAAATCTTAATTTCTCGAATGATAAAAAACAAGTATATTTAGATGAATTGGTAATGAAGAAAAGTTGTTTTTTTCTAATACAACACAATAATATAAAATATTTTATATAAATGTCGTATATGTGATGATTTCGCGTAAATAAATATATCGTATAAAATATACACGATGCAACAGGAACGGATACAATGCTGTGTGATTATTGCATAATTCAACGGTTAAGGGAGAGATCAATGCGATATTTGAAACGATGAAACATCTATCGGTAACAACCGAGAGGTATTGATTGTCGGGGGTTTCGTTTAAATCGAGTCGGACAAGCGTGAAGAACAAATGCTGATTTCGAACGTGGGATGAAACCTTTTGATCTTCTCTGGCTCCTGCGCCTCGTTAAAAGTCTTCTCGATGAAATGCGCGCAGGTAAAGGTGATTATCAATTAAGCGTTGTATCTTGTCTTGATAAAAATTAAGATATATTTGGCAATTTTTCGATACGATAAGCGAATGATTGAGTATGATTGTTTTTTTTGAATTGCTTCGAATCTTCTTCTATTTAATTTAATATTAAAATTAAATTAAAAATTTACGATATATAAGATAAGAAAAGTTTAAAAAAATTAACAAACAAGTTTTATTATCGCAGAATGATTAGCAATATTGAATGGTTTTAAATGAATGAGAAAATCACTTTGATTATCTCTATAAAATGACAATATAATAATTAGATATTAAAATAAATAAGTTAAAATTTAATTTATTAATTAAAAATGATAATAGTGATTCTCTAAAAAGTAATAAGCTTTTGTAAATCACAATCCATAGATTAGGATATCTCTAGTTAGATATCTATAGTAGATTTCATGATATCTTTATTAATATAGTATATTACATTCATAAATTTTGTTCAAATTTATAGATAAAACATTTTCCTTCATAAAATGTCGGAATATTAAATTCTGTATAAATATTTTCAATATTCTTTTGTTCAAATTCTATCAATTTATCTATATCAAGTTAATAATTTATAAATTTAGTTTTTTACAAAGAATTTATATATATTTTTATTTATATATAAAAAATGTTATTTATTTTAATTATGGTAAATAAAAATAATATAATATATATATAATATAATATAATATATTTTTACTTTATACTTTACAAGAACAGGAAATTTCTTATCATAAGTCAAATTACATATTTCTTATACATGATAAACATTATTACAATTATTATAATTATTTTCAATTTGAAATTTTTTATTTAAATAATTTTTATAAATAAACTAATAGAAATTGACGCTTAATAATAACACAAAATAAAGCATAAATTTTATATTAAAATTATTTATGATTACTAAGAACAATATAAACGAAATTATTTTTCAAACTTCTCTAATAAAATAAATACATTATTATTATATATATATTATATATACATTATTATATATTATGAAAAATATTCTGTACGTATTTACATATTTTTATATATCATAAGCAACCTAATATTTAAATAATTCTTTCGCTCAAAATAACAAATTTTGAAATAATGTATTAACTTGATAAAATAATTCACAAAAGTCTTCATACATTTCATACAAAATTTATGAACAAAGTTTGATTAGAATTAAAATTTTTATTGATATTATTATATTAAAACCAATAAAAATTCTGATTTTAATCAAATTTTGTGAATACATAAAGCATAACTAATGAAAATTAAGTTTTAATATCTTTTTCATTTTCTTTATAATTATAATATAAAATATAATCTTATTATAAAGTATAATCTGTAAAGTAAAAATTAATTAAAATAAGTAAAAATTATAAAAAAATAAGTATAAAGTATAATTAAATTTAAAAATTGTCTGTTTTTAAAGTTAAGTTGCTCTTGCATAACTATTGTAATATTCCTATTTTGAAATTGTATTCGAAACATGAAAAATTTTGAATATTGAATTCACCCTCTCAAAAAATATTACTTCATGTAAATAACTTATCCTCTTCATATTATATATATACAAATTTTCATTAAAAATCAGAATTTTTAAATTAGTCGAATTTTCTCATAAGATAATTGATTATGAACAACTTTTGCAATTGATTTTAAATTACAGAAAACACAAGATACCTCGAAATTTATTTTTAACTTGATATCAATGAAACAATGAAAAGAAAATTTACCAAGCAAAAAATTGCAAGGGAAGCTATATTATACGAGGCTCTATTTACAATATTTCGCTTCGATTTCAAGCATTCTCCTAACAAAGAATCATCGTCTTCCCGCGCGCTACAAGAATTTATACCTACGAAATAAATGCGACCAGTGGACCACGATGAGATTTCCTCATCAAACATTTCCTATTCCAGGTGTGGTTCAAGAACCGACGTGCCAAGTGGCGTAAACAGAAAAGGGAAGAGCAAGAACGTATGCGGAAACTTCAGCTGGAGCAACGTCAACGGGCCGACGACAACGTGCCAACGCCTACAGTCAAAGTACCCGAACATTTGACATTAACCAGGCAGCAACAACAACAACAACACGAACAGGACACCGACAGCTCGGATCTCGAAGTGGCGTAGTCAAAATATTGGTTGTAAACTCTTCTTTTATTCTTCTTTGTTTTTTCTTTTTTTTATTATTATTATTATTATTTTTTTTTTCTTTCGTTTTTATTTCTCGTTGACGACGATTCAAAACAGATTCAAAACAGACTGGTTTTTCCCTGTTACAGGGGACAAACGTGTGTAAATACGGAATTAGGATGTAAATATATTTGTACATACAGCTTACGATCGATGTGTAAAATATAGGTAGTGAAATAAATTATTGATTCCCAGATATGAAACGAGAATGGGATTTTATTTTCACTCTTCCGTTCTTATTCCTTCGAAGATCGATTTAAGTATTTAACGTTAGATTGTAGGTTGAATAGAATGATTTATAATGAGATATTGGTAATTATAGAATAAAAATATAGTTTTATATTTTATCTTGAAATGGAAACTAATTTCAATAAAAATCGATAATTAGATTCAGGAATTTAAATATTGTAAAAAATTTTATGGTAAACGATTCAGGTATTATGTCGCCATCAAATGAATAATTAAATTATTATTTTTTTTGTCTTTATTTATCTGTAATAATTTTTTTTCAAAATATGGAAAAATATTTGCTGAAAATATTATTTCGTAAAATAATTTTTTCATTTCCATTATAGAATATAATAGAAATAGAAATAAATACTAAGAAACAGTGATTAATGAGATTAATAAAACAAAAATTTCATTGTATTTAAAAAATATAAAAGTATAAATATTTATAAAAGTAAATAAAAGTATTAAGTTTTTATATTAACGAAAAATTAGAAATATTTAACAATTAAATAATAATTTATTATATCTAAAAGTTGATTATTAGATTTATATTTTGATTAATATTTTTTCTATTTTTTGACAATTTATTCAAAAAAAAATTAACATAAAATAATTATCTCTTTATAAATCTTAATACAAATAAAATTAAAAAATATCTTTAAATTATTCAACGACTTTCGAATGATCATTAAATCATTATTAAATCTTTGTTAATGATTAAAAGTAATTCTAGTTCGCAAATTTTTGTATTACAGTTTCAATGCAAATCTAACACATGTCATACATAATCATACACTGAGAAATTTCATTGTAAATTTAAAAAAAACTATTTAAAATTATTATTTGTTAATTTATTAAATTTATTTAATAAATTTCACAACTTAAATCGATTAGAAGATAGCTAAAATATTTAAAAAATTTTCTATTATCCTCTAATTACTTTATCTATATATTATTTCTTTATCCACTGATCACTTTCACCAGAGGAATGTATCCTGCACGACTTTCACGTTACAGAGTGGATCAGTGATTAAAATCCCCGGGCAATTTCCACGAACGTTGTAGTTGAAACTTAGTTCTACGTGCCTTGACGATTATATTATTAGTATTGTGCGATAGGAGTGAAAGAGCAGTTAGCCGGTTCATGGACACCGTAAGTTACACGAGAGAGGAAAGTTTGAACTAAGTTCGGGTAAGTACATAAATCCGGGGGGCGACCAAGAACTAAGACGTTCTATTGCGGTACAAGTTTAATAGATTCCGCGCTGTTGTTGTACTGCAATCTAAAGACGATCGACTTAAATCCAATTCTTTTTCTATTTTTCAAATTTTTTATTCGAAAAGTTTTTGTAATTTTTTCAAGATCTCTTTTTTGTTTGTTCGAAATCGAATATTTTTTCTTTTCTTTTTAGTCTGTCTTGATAATTTTCATTAAATTCTTGAGATGTAATACTTTTCATAGCGTGATTGAATAAATTGCAGATTTTTACAGAACTAAAGAGCAAACGGGTATAGGATAATTTCTTATGAAAAATTTGGCCGAATTCTATATATAGAAAATGTTATATTATGCAACATATATTAGATTTTTTAGTATTCAGACTGGAGATTTATAACTTCAAGCAACATTTTTCTTTGCAAAAATTTTCGTTTTGGCTTTAACTAACTTTTACTAACGAGTTATTAATAAAAAATTATTAATAGATACAATATGTACAATACATATATATATACGTGCATAAAATGTTTTAATATTTTATATTGTATATTACTTATATTAAATATATAATTAACATTATTTTCTTTTTCAAAATTTTTTTAAATTAAATTGCTATTATTTGTTTCATATCTTATCATATTATTTTCTAAATTATATATTATTGCATAGATATTTCTTTTTTATTTCTTTTATTATTAACATTTTAGTGTTAACTAAATAGTTGTAAATTTATTACAAAAAATCTGTTTACTACGCTTGATATTTAATAATATATCATCTGATATGCATTTATATTATTTATAAATAAAAGTAAAATATTTATTTCAAATCTGATTTAATAATTAATAAAAAAATAATGAATAAAAATTATTGCATATTTTATTCGTATAAGTAATTTTGGGGAAAATTTCAAATGGTAGCGAATAAAAAAAATATTATTGATTGATGTACTTTTAAATTTTGTGATTAATTGCTAAAATTTAATTGTATGAATTTTCCGATTAATTCAGTAATCTTTATCAAGATTATTTGCATGTTCGATTAATGTAATTTAACGAAATTTAATCCGTTTGCTAAATTAAGTTTTTTAATTTATTAACCTTTTCAGATTTTAATTAACTTTTACAGTTAATAAAATTTTTGTGAAAGAGATACAATACTATTACAATTTTAAATTATAATAAATATTTCATCGAAAAGAAATACATTTATTACTTTGTAATTATTTAATAATTATTTAATGTATTATGTTGCAAATAAGCAACATTAATAATGATCTTTATGTTTCATGAAATAATTTTGATTGAAAAATTTTGTTAGAATTTTTATTATAAATACTAAACAAAGTAAATTTATTTTGAAAATTTAAAATGGAGTTTAGTAATAACTGAAATATTACTTAAAAATAATTTTCAAATAATATTTCAACGTTTTAATGCCATTATTAACCTTTCCAGATTTTAATTAATTTTTACAGTTAATAATATTTTTGTGAAAGAAATATAATGTTATTTTACAATTTTAAATTGTAATAATATAATAATATTTCATCGAAAAGAAATACATTTATTACTTTGCAGTTATTTAATAATTACTTAATGTATTGTATTGTAAATATGCAACATTAATAATGATCTTTATGTTTTAATTCACTACGTATCCAATAAATTCAATTATAGTATTAAAAATTATAAAAATTCTCAAAGTTTTTTAATATCGATTCTTTATTTTTTTCAGATTAAAATATGTATCATAATAATAATAATTCAATTTAGAGACAATTTCATAAAGAATTCGAACTAAATTACTCTTTACATTTCTCACAAATTTACATAACAAAATGTACACGTTCACAACAAGATAATTTAAAAGAGAATCAACGATCAGTTTGATTTTTACAACACAATTTATCAATCGTTCGCATTGTTTCCGCCCTCTTGTGTTTCCACCTTCTCATTTGTTTTTTCTTCTCTTCGTCATACGGGCACTCCGTTTTGGGTATCCTTTTACCCCTATCCTTCTTGTCTCTTGTAACGGGGAATACGGATGGACCAACATCCACGACTTTCAATATCTCGATAGGATTCAACGCGAATTGGCTGCATTCCGGTGAACCGATGGTCAATACCAGAACCGTGACGAATTTCAAGAAATACGTTGCTCTCAATAGATAAACGGCTCCTTCACCATAACTGAACAACGGTGGTCCCAAAGAGTTCACGTCGCACATATAATAAGCTCCACAGAATTTGAAGATACCCAAACACGAGCTCTCGCACGTTAAAATGCCAAAATTGTACTTGAGGAACATCTGCTCCATCGATTGCCACAGATATTTGCCCGATTTTGCGTACAATCTACCGCAAATCGCTGGCAAAACCTTCGCCTCGAACATAGTCTCGCCGATCTTGAAATGGCTCATCAAGTATCTGTTCCAACAATTCACGTGACTGTATTCATTTTTGGTCGACTTGAACTCCGCTTCTAATTTACTGTGCGTATAATATCTGTCACCGCACATAACGATCACGTCGAGGATCTTCGAGCTCCAATATTCCGGTGCCATGATTCTGGTCATACCAGCGCAAACCACGTAACAAGCGTACGTTTGCATTCCACGATTCTCCCTCTCGAACATCCCATCCGTGATATGAATCTCGCCCCACAACGAGAACAATTTGTTCGATTCTTCCACGACGTATTGATGCCACCGCATCTTCCCTACCGTAAATTCTTTCCCCTTCTTCTTCTGGGGGAGAGTCAACCCCTTGGCCCAAGTGATCTTATTCAGTTTCAACCATGTTGGCGTCTCGATAGGTTCCTTCAGATCGCCCTCTTCTTGCTCGATCGTGCAAGGATCTCTCATGTCTAGAGGATCGAAGGGGCAATCGTCGATGGTCTTCTTCCTCACGGGCCGCGTAGCTGGCTTGGGCGCCCCTCGTTGCAGCAACTTCAAGTTGTGGATTTGACAACAGAGATGGGTCACGTGAAAGATTTGAATCGTGAAAAACTTCTCTTCGAAAATGGCTTCTTCGGTAGTTGGTACCTCTGGCTTCTCTGTTTTTGGTAGATCCGCGGTTTTCGGTTCAGTCACATCCTCTGCTGGTTTCTCTGCTTCTTTAGCTTCCTCGGGAGTTTTCTTTTCATTTTCCGGCTTCTTTTCTGGTTCTTTTTCTGGTTCTTTTTCTGGTTTTTTTTCTGGTTCTTTTTCTGGTTCTTTTTCTGGTTCTTTTTCTGGTTCTTTTTCTGGTTTCTTTTCTGGTTCCTTTTCGGGCTCTTTTTCCGGTTCCTTTTTCGGCTCTTTTTCTGGTTTTGGAGGGCTGTAAACGTAGGCCCTTAATAGAAGGATCATCAGATGTCTTCTGAGCGATTCCTTCGAGCAAAATTTCATGATGCAAGCGTATCCATTGTCGTCCCAATAACCGAATTCGTTGCAACGATATGGATTGTACAGATACCAGAATAGATTATCCTTCCAGAACGCAAGACTGAACCGAGTAGTGCGAATTATACAATTACGATAACGCATTTTTAATTTATCAAACCATTCTTCGATTTTTTTGGTTCCTTTGTGAACTGGCATCTTTTGTCCGTCAGTTATTTTTTCAGACCCGACCTCTAGTTTAACGTTTATCAAATCCTTACGTTCCATGATCATTTTTTGCTTCATGTTCTTCTCCTCGTAATCCCATGGAATATCCGTGACTATTGGAACGTCCTTCAGCTCTTGAATCAATTTCACTTCGATGCTGTACTTGTAATTGTACACCACGATATCGTCCAGCCTTTGTTTCTCCCTGATGTTCATCATACCAATATGGGTGTATAACATCCACGCGTGATCATAGATATAATCGATGTTTGCGCTCCAAGCATACTTGTATCTCGTAAGAATATATATATGTTATGTTAAATAAATTAAATACAAAGTAAAAATAATAAGAATTTATGTTGTAAGTTAATTAAAAGATTTAACTTATGAAATGATTTGATAGAAAATTGTTAGTTTATTATATGTAGTAGATTTGCTAAGAAACTATTAAACATTCCATATAGAATGTTGATAATAATGTCATCGAAAAAGATTTACAATGATATTTTCAATCCATTGATTTTTGAATTTGTACTTCA
>NW_006263639.1:197257-202617 GCF_000469605.1 Apis dorsata | reverse complement strand
AATAATAATAATAATAATAATAATAATAATAATAATAATAATAATAATAATAATAATAATGTATAATTTATAATATATGTATTAACAATATTATTAATCTTCTGTAAACTATTATAGTATTATACTATAGTATTATATTATATAGTATTATACTTTTATTTATAATAAATTACTAAAGTTAAAATATAAATATTTTCATATTAAATAAAACATATTTCTTCCATTTTTAAAAAATTTTTAATTACATTAAATAATGTGTAAATATATTAAAAATCAATTAACAAAAATAAATAAAATATTTACATGAAAACTCCTAATTTTATTTAATTCTTAATTTATTCAAAAGAAATAAGAAAGAAAATTTGAATTCAATTTTTTAATTGAAAAACTATTTTACTAAAGCAGATAAACTACCAAAAATTAATAAAATATCCATTAAAATAAAACAAAAAAATCAAAATTATATGATTATTTTCTAATAGTATGAAGTGCAAAGGATAGTTTTTGTAAGATTAGTTTTTTTTTTAACAGATTTTTTTTTATTAATTTATTAATTATAATACATATTTGTTCTAATTTATATATTTCATATTATAAACTTTTCAATATCTTAAAATAAATATGTAAAATAATATTTCGTGATTAAATAAATAATAATAATAATAATATATAGTATATAATAATAATAGTAATATTCATGATAGATAAATCAACAATTTAAAAATAAACTTATAAAATAATAATTTTTTTTAATTCCAAATCTAGTTCAAAATTATTTTTATATAATAAAAAATATTATTTTTTGAAAAAAAATTATATTATTGTAAATTATCGAAGAAAAATTTCTGAAATCAATAAAAATAAAAATTTTTTAAATATGCAATATTTATCAAATTCAGATGTTAACAGTTTAAATATTATTATAGAAGACGTTAACAGTATGAAGATTATTATAGAAGAATATTATAGAATTTTTGTTTACTATTACAAATTACAAATTTTCATTTTTATGTCAGATAAAATATATCATATACTGAGTGTTTTATTTAAATCAATCTATTTGAATATTATTGATAAAATAAAAATAAATAATTAAATATAACTAAAAATATATGTATAAAGATTTAATTATACAAGAAAATATTTTAAATAAAAGTTGAATGCTTTGAAAAGACATAATCTAACATGATTAATTTTTTTTTAAATGAATATAAAAAACAATTTTTGTTTTTAAATGGGATCATATGATTTTTATTGCACTAATGAATAATAGCTCGTTATTTCCTACGAAAAACTACTAAGTTATTTGCATTGAAAAATTTTTAGAAAATACTTAAAGTTTATAAAATTGATCGTATCAGATTTTGTTTGCCTCTTGAAACCACTCAAACATTTTATTTAAAAATTTTTTATATTGAAAGCTTGATAAATATTTGAATAGATTAATTGAAATGGAATATATATTTTTATTAAAATATTAATCTTCGATTCATTTAATATACGAATTAAAAAAGAAAACTTAAAGAAAAACTGATATTTTATGAAATATATATTCAATAAGTACCTCAACTGTGTCTTAGCCAGAAGTGCAATGATTCCTTGATAAAAGCAGAATTTCCACGTATTTTTACGCGCCCGCATCATGCTCAGTTCTGGCAAATGCATACCCTTCATTCCACGAAGGCATACGTCAGCGTAGATCCTTGTTCCACGCGCTTTAGAGGGTAATTCGAAAATGATGTAATCACCATCGACTAAACCAAATTTTTCACCGGTACACCGATCGACTAGCGACTCTTTATGCGGTAGAGTACATATTTGTGGAATCCGGGCATGGCCTAATTCTTTACGATCGGAATAATCATTGGCTTGATCTTCCAATATATCGAAAGTGTCGTCTAGATCACAGGGGAACAAATCTTTTCGTTTCATCCGTCTCTGTTTTCGTTTTTCCAACAATTCTCTGGTCATGTCTCTTGTCGTGCACGGCCATCTGCCTGGCCATTTATCGTCTTCGGTTTTTACTGATATTGGTTTTTCTATCGCTGTGTCGGATTTCGATTCTACCTGAAGATGTAATTCGTATTAAGTATTGCCTTGTATTTGAATATAAATGTATTAAATAATTTTAACACTGTTAACTATTGTTAAATCGAAGTACTGTATTAATTTTTTGATGAGATATTGGGATATATTTATTATAATAATTGTAAATTTATACAATTAATAATAATTGTAAATTTCTAGTTGATAAAAAAATTATTAAAATATCTGATGTAGTAATGCTTTATTCGACTTTACAAGAGTAGTTAACTTGTTATTGTTTATATATATATGTAATTACATAACTTGAATAAAAATTTAAGATGTTTTTATTTATAAAAATAATTATATAAAAAAATATATTGTTTTTGAATATTCTGTTTGAGAATGTTACTTAATGAAATTATGTTCTCTTATTTATTTTGTTCAATTATACATTAGAATTTTAATATTTTTATTAAATCTTTTTCAGATTAAAGTTGGATGGCAAATTTTTTATCTTAAATATGTTATATAACGTATGCTATAATATTAAATATCATTAAAAAAAATTGCAATGAATATATAAAATAGATATAGAGTAACTATAAAAAAATATAAATACTATATTCGATTTTAACTTTCAACAGACTTCACTTAAAAATTAAGAATTCATAGTTAGAAAAAGATAATAATTTAATTGAAAAATTTATTTTCAAAGATAAAAATAGAAAGTACATATTGAAGAATACAATAATTGATCGCTAAACAATTAAAACAAAAAATAATTATTGTCTAGGGAATGATTGTTAAATTTCCAATCAAAAAATCGTTTAAAGTTATCTTTAAAAAAAAAATTTCTACATTAGTAAATATATTTTGTTTAATAAATTCAATATACTTCCATAAATAATTTAAACTTTTTAAATTTAACTTTAATTATGTATTAGATTGTTAACTAAATTTTGTGCATCGCTTATAAATGATAAGATGATAATTCTTTAGTAAGTTTTAATAAGTAATATTAAGTTTTTTTAGTAAATAAGTTTTATATTTCATATTTTTTTTTTTTGCTTCTCAATTGTTGGTTATTATTATTTAAAAAATGATTGTTTAAAAAAATGAAAAATTAAATCAAAATTATTATTATAAATAATATAGAATTCAATTTTCGCTGGAATAGAAAAATAGATTATTCAAGTTAAATTAAATGCTATTTTAATTAATCTCTTAGCTATTAATTTAATTTAAAAAATTTTCTCATGTAAATCCGATTTAATATTTTTGTGCACATATACATTATGTTTAAAAATTAATTAACAAATTTTATATAAAAATTCGTTTATTTTTATAAAATAAATGGCGAAATATTAAAATAATTTCAAGTTGTTAAAAAAAATTATAAAAAAAATGAATTAAACAAATTCAAAAAACAATAATAAATAATTTAACTAATAACTCTGAAGAATGCGATATTTTTCAAAATATTTAAACAAATGCAAATGTTATTTGCCTTTATTCAATAATAATAATTACTCGTTAAATAATCAACTAAAATAAATAAATGCATGCAAATTTAAATTTGTTAAGCATTGTTGCGCGCGCACAAGAAATGCATAGCAAATTTAACTCGTTAAATGCCATGTAAGGATCAAAAAAAAATATATATATATATTGTAATAAAAATATCATTAAAACAATTACTTATTAAAATGAAATAAAAAGTGAGCAGAATTAAGATTATCAACTGTGATTGGTAATCTAATATTTCAATCTACTAACGGGTAAATTTGCGCTCATGTTGCGCCATATTCGTATCATCTTCGTCCGATCTAACTTATCAGGTAATTCCAATTCGTCTCGAAATCGAAATATGTTAAGTGGTAAATATTTATGATGCACGGTCAAATCTTCCTCCGAAACAACTTGGGGAAATTTTTGAAGAGTTGCGGGCCTCCTGTGTTTGAAAATATCGTCTCTCTTCCGTTGATCCTCGTCCTCCACGAATCTGTACAAATTGTGAAACCAATCATGGACGAGATCAAAAGGCGATAATCGTTCCAGCTTTTCTTACGCGTTTATGTAAAGTTGCCAAAGGGGCACATCGCATTTCCATTTCTGTCCCATGCATCTTTTCATCCATCTACCGAGATCCTTCGGTTTTCGTGTCAAATACTTCGTGCGAATTCTAGCTGTTACATCCTTCTCTTCGTCCTCGGTTGCCTCGCCTTCGGTTATCTCAATTTCGGTCACCTCGCCGTATGTCTTCTCTTTCTCATCCGTATACTCCGTTAGATCGGTATCCTGCGCATCGGTGGTTGTGTCATCGACGTAATCCGTCATGGTATCTTCTTCGGTTTGGTCGTCAGTCATTTTCGTTTGATTTCCCTTTATCTATCTGCTTGCGAATATTACCGGCAAATTTATGCCCCGTGTATTTATATTAATTTAATAACACGCTTAATTTAACACGATCTCGTTGAATTTTTTACATATATTGTATCTTAAATCAAAATCATTTGCTCATTTTTTCTTTTTTTTTTTCTTTTTTACTTTTTTATTTTTTATTTTTTTTTAATATCACGAATAATATTGTACATTTCACGATTATAATTTATGTCTGTTCCAATATTTATTTTTATATCATTGTATATTGTCCGATAAGAAATTTTGATATAACCTAACAAGTAATAAACTACTATTGAGAATATGACGTAAATCGATCTACTCGTGGAATTTGAATTTGTCAACGAGAAGTATTTTCAAAAAGCGAAAAATTGAAAAATAATTTTGTTCCATGTGATCGATCGATTCATATCGTATCGAGGATAGGATGTGAAGGAAGGGGCGGAAAAACGATGTAATAAAAATGTTTTATTGACTCTCTTGCTTTCTACACGCTCTCTATTTTAATAACGAAGGAATTGTGCCGCACGAATTTTTTCCCGTTCAAATATACTTTTCGAAATGTGAACAACTATTTGGAAAAGGTTGGTCCGTGGTGGTCGAGTGAACTTGAACGAAACTGCGCTGTCTCTTGAAAAGCGTCGACGAAAAAAATTTAAAGTGTTCCCGTTCTGTGATTTTGTAATTATTTTCCTCCGGAGTAGACGAAACCTTAAAACATCAAGCAATTTCACCACGCGAAGCCAGACAGCGACACAAAATTTTCGAAGTGTTTATAAAATTACGCTGATACACGATGGAAATAACGTGAAACCTTACTTTTAGGGTAATATTCTGATCATTATTGGATTTAGGAGCCCCGCACATGCATCAACTGCGAATAATTCCTGTTGCAAACACTTTGAAGCACGTTTCTCTGATTTAAAGAAGAA
>NW_006263639.1:193408-197048 GCF_000469605.1 Apis dorsata | reverse complement strand
AAAAAAAAAAAAAAAAAAAAAAAGAGTTTTAAATATTTTTATATTTCTCTACTTTTTATATTCGAGTGATTTTATAATTGATACGAAAAATAAAAAATAAAGTTAATTGAAATCATGCACGAAAATCTATTTATTTAAAAAAAAATAAACGTTTGAATCTAACGTTAGATTAAAATAATTTTTTTGCTTTTCTGTATTTTTGATAGGTAAATAAATATATGATATTAAAATGAAGATATCGACATACATACTGATTTTTATAGCTAAATATATATCTATGAAAATTATAAATTGTTTACATTACTTTTACGCAAATTATTGTTTTTATTTTTATTTTCATTTTCAGGATAGCAATAAAAATGAAGTTTAAATTAAATGAAGTTTTAATTACACGATGAAAATAAACAAATAAGATACATTTGATAATATTTGAAATTATTATTATTATATTTATTTCATTATTCTTATTTTAGGAAAATTATTATACATTTACTTTATTATTTTTATATTTAGTAAGATTATAATTTTAGAAATAGAAAAACGTTAAGATAAAATAAATATCATAATTTTTTGCATTGAGAAAATCTGTATTTCTTGTATAATTATAAATATTAACATATCAGAAATCATTTGAAAAATTATTTCGGAAAAATTATTTTATTATTCAAATATAAAATATCAAATTAAATTAATAATTAATTTTATCAATGATCAAATAACAAAACAATTTTAGAAAGGAAATCATTTGCTTATTCAAATAAATTAACGCCTAATTATATAAAAGTAATATCAAATGAAATGATATATTATTAAACCTGTTTACCGAATTATTTTTTATGATAAAATATTTCTTCAATAAGAAATTAATAAATTTAAGTGAATTTTAATTAGATGATTCTTTTGATATCGAAATGATTTGAAGATATATTAAGAAGATAGAAACAAATTTTTGGTTAAATAAATTATTAACTTACAATTTAATTCGCTTTTTTCAAATGATAAATATAATTATCTATGAAGTAAAATCGAATATAAGAATAACATAAAATTTCTTAATATCTTTATAAAGAAATATTGAAACAATTAGAAATATTAGAACAAATGACGACAGAGAGATTGTCCTGATGCAAGTGTTCGTTAACACGCCATTAAATACATTTTTTCGTCTCCAGTTTTTATACTTATTTACAATGGAACAAATATAATAAAAGTGTAACACAAGGTAAATTATTTAATCAATTTCGAATCTTGATATAATTCTATTATCGTCTAAATGAAATATTAATAATTAATTGTTCATAATTAAAAATCAATTGTTTTAAAATAATTAAATCTAAATTTAGGATATTTATAATGCTATTCTTAATATGAATTTTATACAATTATAATATGAACACATTTTTAAATTTGTCTATATGTATGCTATTACATTCTGTTTCAATTTTTACTTTTTGATATCATCGCGAAGATATCACGAACAATTCCTAAAGTTACAAATGAATCCATGAATATTGAGAAAAAAAAAGCGATTTTTTAATTTTAGGTAATAATTTCAACTTTTGAATTTTAAATAAGATCTTATTTTTTTTTAAAACCATCTTTTGTATCTATTCTTTTACATTGTTTATATTTTCATAAATAAAATATAAAAATATATATGAAATATTTTTCTTAAAGATGTATGTATAAATATAAAAATTTTTATCTTTTTCATTTTCTATTATCCGATATTTAATCGAATATAAATGGAATAATTTAATATTTCATTATATTTATCTTTATTCTATATCTTTATTCTACATACACATACACACATATATAATTATATGAATTACATAAATTTCCAAAATCTTAACGAATAATATGAAGAGAAAAAAAAATATAAGAAAATTGAAACGTTTAATCAAAATCACAATTTTTTCTATATATTTATAAAACAATTTTTCAAGATGATAATTACATAAAAGGAATTAGAAAAGAATAACTATAATATTTCTCTCGTTAAAATGGCACCTCAATACAAGTCTTGTTAAAACGGAGTGATCCTTTTTTCAACTTTAAGTGCAGCTATTCTTTAACAGCTATCTATCGAGATAACGAAAATGGAGCAAGAGTATCTTTGCTCGATTTTTCTAGTAAAACGAGAAGAAAAGGTTCGAACAGTCCATCGATGTATCCCGTGGGAATCGGAGCAGCAGTCGAAGTCAAAGTGAATTTGAAGCTGAAATCGGCCTGATCCCCGCAAGGTTCCACGATGGAGGCGAAGTTTCGCCGAGCAAATCAAAGATCAAGACAACTCAGTCGGTAAAATTTTAATGAACTCGGCTCGCGCAGAGTTCCATCGAGAAAAGGTGGATCGATTGGTTGAACGGTACACGGCTAAATCTCGAAAGCTGGTTGAAATGAATTATTACGGGAGGGGTCACAGTAGTATATGAATTACGAATCGAGATAACGCGGAGGAAAAAGGAAATGGGGATCGAATGTTGCCAATATCGATGCAGATTTCATTAATTTCGATATTTTAATTATTTTCGAAACTGAATATTAACGTGTATACTTATTCTACGGGTTTCCTCTACATTTGCATATTAATGTATTTGTTCTTTAATTAATAATTGCTTCGCGGAAGCGCGCAGTTTCATCATTGCTTGTATGCATAGTGTGTATGCGTTTCAGAAACAAATTTAATTATAAAATATTAAGATTTAGATATACAGAGGAAAAAAAATCTTCAATTATTTCACAGATATAGATAAACTTTTAATTCTAAGCATATAAACGTAATAAACGATTTTATGGGATTTCGTCATTTTTAGAAAAATATTTGAAAATTTGGATATATATTTTATTATGTTTTATTTTTATTCTTTAATTATTATTCATTGATAAAATTTTTTTTTAAATATTTCTTACGTTTTATTGTTTATTATAAACCTAATCAAAAATCAATTTTTCTGTTGACTGAATCACTGTTAAAATAATTTTTTATTTTAAATATTTTAAAATTATTAAACATAATTTTATTTAATTAAACAATTTATATTCTTATTTCGATTATGTTTGTTTTTATATACTAATATATTAATTTGCCAACTATTAGATGATTTCAAATAATAATAATTCTTTAAAAGATTATTTATTTCAACTTAGATTAACAAGATAATACAAATACATAATATAATATAAATATTTAAATCAAATTTTTCTTCAATCAAATTGTACTATCAATAATTATCCATTAATTTATAAATATGAAAATAAAATAATAAAAAGTTGAAAATCACGGGAAAAGATCTTCTATGTATCCATTAAATCCAATGAACAGGCTGTATATATTCAGAAGATTCAAAAAGATTGATGAAGAGCAAAGAAGAGAGAAGAAGCGGATTGTGCGTGTATACGAAAAAGGTGGAGGGAGAATGCAGAATGAACAGTGCATTATATGCAATAACGCACAAAACGCCCCTACGGCTATATAGCCATCTCCTTCGAAAGTTCCCGTACGGGAACACGCACACGACCAATCCAATTAATTTTATTTTAATTACTGCATCGTCGAGCATACGCCGATTGTTATTGTTTCGGCGGCGACGAATCGACTGACGATTCGTTATTTTCCCGCTGACAATTTCTGTCT
>NW_006263639.1:190889-193211 GCF_000469605.1 Apis dorsata | reverse complement strand
GAGAGAGAGAGAGAGAGAGAGAGAGAGAGAGAGAGAGAGAGAGAGAGAGAGAAAGATATTCGAATGGAAACCGAATTTTTTTCGAAGTGCCACAGATACTCACTATTCATAAACGATACATATTCTCCATTTTCTTTCTTTCTTTCTTTCTTTCTCTTTTTTTCTTTTCTTTTTCCTTCCTTCTTTTCTTTTTATTTCGTTTGAAAAAAAATTGTTAAGATTAATTATATACATAATTTTACAAAATTAAACTTTAATTGTGTAACAGAAAGTTATTACACATAAAATTGACTTAAAAAGTTGCTTGTTAAAGTTATTGTACATTATTGTATATATCGTGATTTTGTTTTTATTACTGACTATGACACGAAATATTAAGAAATTTTAGTTTTGCTAATTTATTGTACAATTTTGATAAAGATCAATATTCATTGTTTATTATTAAAAGATATTATCGTGGAAAAAATACATAGTGAATTCGAAAATTTCTGTGTCCATCATGTAATTGAATGGTAATGCTTTTCATATGATTCGCGTTATTTATATATGAATTGCCAATGCAAATATTTACGAGCAATCGTTAGCACATAATCACATACGATTCGACGAGGTTGTAACTATCGAAATACTGTAATTATGTTGACTGTGTAATAATAAATATTGCCATGCGATACAGTTGATGATCAAACAATTATTGTGTTAGTTATGCGACATTATTATTTTATTCCACATTGTATTCATGTGGAAGTAACACGATTTAATTGTTGAGTAGTTATTAATTACATTGTATTTAATATTATAGCTTAAATACACAGTGTAAAGATATATCGGATAAATTTTTCTTATTTCTTTTTTTATATGATAAATAATTAAGTTTTAAAAAATAAGTTTTAAATATATATATGTTTTATAATCTCAAAATTAAGTGATTTTTTACGTAATTTATATATTAGAAAATTTAGATCATTTTGAATTTATAAAGAGGACTTCATTTTTTTCAAAAATCATTTGAAATTATTAGACAAATATTTGAGTTACATGATCCACATGTACACTTGAAAATTCTCCATGAAAATTCACGCGAGTGTCTGCAAACATTTACAAAATTTCAACCTTCAGTAATTAAATTGGGCAAAACGATTACATTGATACGATCCTTTTCGAATGTAATTCGAACAGGTGAATTCAATATACTTTTAATTATCGTTCTTTAATTATTGTGTTTTCTATCGATACTGTTAGATGATATCTTTGACCTATTTTTTTTTTTTTTTTTCATTTTCTTTTCCTTACCATGAATAATATCACATTAACAATTATCAGATAAATTTACAAATTTTTTTAATAATTAAAATCTTGAGAAAGAAGAATCGTATTACAGTTTTAATTAACAACTTTTTGTTTTTTAACAATTAAAATTTAAAAAAAGAAATTAGCGACATTTTTCAAGAAGAAATTTCAAATTTTGCATTATGTTTCGATATTAAAAAAATTTAATGAAATATTCCATTATTATAATCCAAGATTTTTATACGATTTCAATATTTTATTATATGTATCTATTTTTTTTTTAAATAAACTTCATTTCAAAACACTATTATTTTTATAATCATTTTTAAATTTATATAACAATTATTATTATACTTATATGTAACATAACATAATATAATAATATAATTATCATAATACTTATAATATAGTATTTATTAATAATATTTAATAAAAAAAGACGAAATATATATATCAAATATATATCAATTTTAAATCTAAAAATACATTGTTTAAAAAATTATTTAATCTAATCTCGTATCTATTTTCTTTCTATTCATCGAGTATTCAAAAAATACAAATAATCCGAGAAAAATATGATACTCTAAAACTTAATTTCTTTTTGCCTCATATATCTGTCCTAATCTCATCTAGATATATGTATTTCCTTTCTATTCATCGAGTATTCAGAAAATACAAACAATTTAAGGAAAAGTATATATATAATACTCGAAAATAAGATTTAATTTTTCTTTGCGTATCGTTTCAATTTTTTTGTGCTCGAATCGCGGCGTTGAAGAGTCGCGAAACTAAACGGAGGCACAAAATGTCCCCAGGAGGGATTTACGGGCGCGAGAACGCCGTCGGAAACGGCAAACCGGGCTTTCAGGTTTCAAGTATAAGAGAACTGTCCTCGTTGCCGTGGCCCCTCGACGGACCTGTCCCCGAGGCCAGTCCTTTTAATTACCCGACGTTAAATTCTTTATCTGGCTGAAACAATGTGGCGGGCTCGTGTTTTCAGACCAAACAAACCCCATGTTGATACGCGGTAAT
>NW_006263639.1:186215-190582 GCF_000469605.1 Apis dorsata | reverse complement strand
CTGGCAGCTGATTCCGGGGATATAGCCCGCGGGGATAGAAACCCACACGATTTCTGCACCCGGTCTCTGCGCCTACATCCCAGAACGAAAATCAACCCCCTACTACTACCCCGAGCTTCGCCTCACCATCTCTGCTGCACCCTCGTAACCTCGTACGAGAGAGGCCAAACCCCCTTCCACGTGTTTACACACTCTGTGGCTATGCCTGGACAAATGGTTTCCGGAAGAGGAGGGGTGAAGCGGGAGGGGAGGGGAGGGAGAAGAACGAAACAGGGGGTTGAGGACACGGGGGGTACCGATGCGTGACAATAAACCGCGTTTGAATTACAGCCACAAGGTCTTTCCGTGATCTTTCCTCCTTTAATCGTTCGTAAACGGCCGTCCCACCGATATAGGGCGGGTTTCAACTTCGATTATTCGGTGTTGCAATCGGGGGGATGATTTGGAAATTATCAGGTTGAGAGTGGTGGGATGAAAACGGGAGGTATCTGTAATGTTGGTTGAAGGAAGAATTGATGATGAATCAAATGGGTTAAACGATTGGAAATTATAGTTTTATGTTAGATACATATCTATATATGATGTATATTTACTAGATCGTGCGAAATATTTTTAGTAAAATTTCGAAAATCAAAAAATGTTTCAAGTATAAAAATTTCTTTTAAAATTATTTTTAAAAATAGTTGTTTCCTCTTTTTTCTTTTCTCGACAATTAAGCGTTTATTAGCTTCCGTTACTTATCGTTGTATAACCTATCAATTTCTACTGCGACCATATAAATGCAAAAGAAAAAAAAAAAGAAAGAAAAAAAAAAGAACTTGTTCCAACGCAAGGGTTCTTCCGGGATAATATATTACATTTGCGCGGAAATACACGCGTCAGTTGTTACGTGATCAATGTAAAACATCCAGGTATACGCGTAGAAAATACGTATATTCCTGAATGTACAGTACCATATCTTTCCCAGTTCTCACAATGGCGGAATGATTGAAACACGACATTCCACCGAGCGACTGTTTTATTGCCTTCGACAGATTCAATATAAGCAATGCGACCGTTGAACAATCTCCAACCACCGCACGCAACCTCTTCACGTTTTTCGCTTCCGATACTTTCATTCACCTTTACCAATGTCTTCTTACAAAAAAAAAAAAAGCAAGAACAAGAGGAGGAGAGAAAAAAAAAATTGATTCGCTTCCCTTGCCACCGAGACATAGATATCATTTTCGAAGAAAATGGAACGATAAGTAAAACTGCAGACGTAAATGTAAAAATTCGATATTTCAAAGACCATGAGAGAGAGAGAGAGAGAGAGAGAGAGAGAGAGTTTCATTTTTCGACATTTTTGATACTAACAAGACTTCAAAGATCAAAAGTTTCGTCCTTCTTTTCCTTCGTTTCTCTTTCTTTCTTCCTTCCTTTTTTTCTTTTTTTTTTTTCATTTTTACTCGCGCGTTCTCTTCGTTTCCTTTGTCTGGTCGACGAATCAGATAGAAAAGAAAGGACAACGAGCCGTTGTAAAAGGACAGCGCGCGATCCGTATTTGCAAAAAGGGAGTCTTTTCCTCGACATTCACTTTGCGGAACGTTACCTGCTCTTCCTCGTACGTAACGAGATGACGTAGGAGGAAGTCGCCCGTGAAGAAGAGCGATGAACGCTATTTCTCGCTGCCACGTTCCTCCTCCTCCTCCTCCTCCTCCTCCTCCTCCTCCTCCTCCTCCTCTTCCTTCTCGTTGTTTTATTTGCTCTTTCTGCTCTCCACCTAACGAGCAGTCTTCCTTTCTTCTTTATCGGGATCTTTTCTTTTTTCTTTTTTTCTTTTTTCTTTTCTTCCCCAAGTGAGACATCGAAAGAAGAGGATGAAAAGGGGACAAACAACCGGCTTCATATCGAGAGTCATAAACTCTCGTCGCGCAGCTTTATGTAAACCATCGTTATCCTGATCGTAGCCCTTCGTAGTATTTTCTTCTCCATTCTTTAAATTATCTCGGATGCGATGCTCGTTTCATTTAACACGCGAGCGTCTACATTACAAAGAAGAACTTTGAATTTTTGCAACAAATAAGTAATAATAACGCAAAAGAGTAATAATTTGTTCTTTCCATTTTACGATTAGAACGGAACGTAAACATAAAATGTGACGATGAACACTCTTTCGTTAAGAAATTATTTTTTTTATTCATCAGCGATTAATATACCTAATCGTTCCTTCGCAATCGCATTAATCCGTAAAGAAATTCTGACTTTCCACCCCAGAAGGAATCTAATCCAATGTAAAGCAACGGTGGAAAAGGAAAGGAGGGGGGGGAGAAGTAGTTTAATTAAAATCTTTTTCGTTAAACAGAGCCAGAGTCGAAGGAAAATCGAAGCTCGACTTTTTATTGGTTTCGATCGACCCTTCCTTGATGGTATAGCCGATTTTATTCGATGCTGATCTCCCCTTATTGAAGGAGACAGGCCGGATAATATTAATTAATAGGTTGATTAACTCGCTGTAACGAGGGGGTGGTAGCGTGGTCGGGCATTTTCAAAGTTTTCGTGTGATCAAATGAAACGATGAACAAGAGCGTGAGCAGGTAACGCCGGGGGTGAGATTGAGTTTTAGGGTCGAGTGAACTCACCTTTGTCAGAGCTGCTGTCGGTGTCTTTATCCTAAGGGATTTCATTTCCATTAGTACATAGAAGAAGCTCAAACGAAGAAAACCTTCGCAGAAGAGAAATCCGTTCTCCGTTAAAACCGTGAAATCAATCGATTTGAAACAATCTTAATTTCTCCTATTTAATATTTAACGCGTTAAATTTTTGATTTATATTCGATTAAATATTTTAATCAAATATCTCTCATCAATTATAGAAAATTATATAAAATTTATTTTTTCTTTTTCCTTCCTTTTTATCTTGTATGTTTTCCATTAATTTACCCATCTTAATTAATCCATCTTAATTAAATTCTTCAGTATACATATAGTCTTTCTTAAAATCGTTTGCTTAAATTTATACCAAAATAGGACAAGGAGTGTCTACTAATGGGCACATTACCGGTTTCCCATCGAAGGAAGAATATCAAGATATTAATTTCTGTTATCCTTAATTGTTCATTGTTTGCATCCTAATCTCAAGTGAAAAAATCGAATACGAGTTCGTTACTTTTTTGACAAATTATCCTTTACATAAATAAGATTTGTTGAACAAATATTAAAATAAAGAACAGTATCTGGAACAGAATATCTGAATATAATAATAATAATCCTTCAATTCTTAATAAAGTTAATCATAAAATCGAATTATATACTTCGAAATTAAGAAAAAATTTTAAAAAAGTATTACATACTACTTATTTAAATCCAAATTAAATTTTATGTTATTTAATAGATAATATTTTCAAATAATTAAAAATAATTTAATAGATGTTATGATTTTTTAAGATAAAAGTAAATATATATAATACTTCCATTCTCAATATCATATAATTGATCAATATCTTTAGATCCCTATGTTGATCGATGTTCATTTTGAAGGTATTGATTATTCATATTAATATTTTTGAAAAAATTTTTTTATACAAACATGTTCAAAATATATTTTCTTTTTCAAGCAAGTTTAATGATATAACTTTTGAAAATTTTCTTTTATATTGCCCTTTAACATTTATATTAATTTTTTATTTATTTTACTGTTAAAATTTAATTTATACGGGTAATTCTGACCGACATATATTTTTTAAACGGTTTTAATAAATAATATTGCGTCTAAACGAAATACTTTAAAACATTATAATGACAAATACGTACAGATTTAACATCAACTTTGATATAGAACGAAATACACAATATTAATTTACAATATAATTTCACAATTGTCAGACGATGATTTAAAGATTTTCGTTTTTCGAACGATTGATTGTAAATTTCACCAAAAAAAAAAAAAAAAGAAAAAAAGAAAATCAACGAACCAAATAAAAAGAAAACAAAGATTAATTCCAACCCTTTTCGCTCGCGCAACGTACCCAGTTTCCCTCGAAACGGGCTGCGAATTACATTCGATCGTTTCATGCGTGGTTCATCAGCCGGCGAATCCTCGAAAGGGATTAGCTCGCCAATGAGAGAACGCGTTATCGGAGCAGTCAACGACACCCGATTGCGTGACAGGAGTCAAAGCATTCGAAAGCAACGAGTCCTTCATTCGGGACGAGAAGAGGCAGTTAATAGCTGGAGGACAATAGAGTTGGGGTTGGCTGTTTCAAGGATCCTGGGAGTAAGTACCGAGGGGTAGGTTTGGTCGCAGGCGTGACTGTGTGAGACCCTCGCTGAGATAATTGAGCCGTCAGCTGCATGAGCCTCGAGCGCCATGATAGCGCCAGCACCGCC
>NW_006263639.1:183984-186169 GCF_000469605.1 Apis dorsata | reverse complement strand
CCGATGTGTTTTCTCCTCGGAGCGCGGCAGAGGAACACTTATTGTTAGTGCGCACGTCGAGAGTCCCGGTTCGAATTACCCCAAAACGATCTCCGCTGCCTCCTCCCGCTCCCTCCCTCCTCTTTGCTCGGATAATTATGATAATTTCAACGTTCGATCTTTCCGACGAGAGCGCAAATACATTTAAAATTCTCGAAAGTTGCTCCCTTCGGTTGAATTTTCACAAATGGAAATCGCGATAAAAATGAATATCCGATGATGATTTCGGGAATAATTTTCGAGAATTTTATTTTCAAATGTATTTGAACGCTCGTAAAAGTTCGTAGAAATTCCATTAGATTTATTTTTGAAATTTTTATGATCGATTATAAAATATTAATATAGTATAATTATATAAAAATATTAACATTACATAATTGTGTCAGATGATACATGAAATCAAAAAGACTTTGTAACTTTCAACGATTCGAAATAATACTTATGATATAGAAGAAGTGTAACGTAATGTAATTAATGTAGTTAACATTTGTTTGACATAGTTTTTGATTAATCGAATCGAATGATACGAACAAATATTTCTCATAGTTATTTTTCACAGTTAAAATTCTACACGACATTAAAGTCTTTTACATTATATACATAATTAAAATTATTGTGCATTAAAAAAATCTTGATTTTTTTGCGACAAAAGGGGACAAATTTTGTAAGAATAAAAAAATTAGAATAGGAATTTTCGCCGCGTTACAGAGAGTACCGTGAAAGAAGGATAAAAAGTAAGCTGCGTGTTATGAGGATTGTATGAAACTTTGTAGTGAAAAGAACTTAGAGCCTATCTCGGCTCGTTATAATCCCTGTAACTCGATGTAGGATTCAGTAATGCGAGCCGACGCGTGAAATCCCGACGGGTTTTCCCGTGATGAGAATTCAACCCGGGAACCCTCGTAGGTATGCAACGATAGCCTGAATACATCCAAAGTGCTGGGAAGGTCGGAAAATCTGCATAGATCCATCCATTCGTTCGAAATATCTCGTAAATATCTTTGCGAATTTAATTCGACTGTCATTATCCATAACTTCAACGACCGATTCCACGGTCAATGTTAATTTAACATTCCATTCGTGTGAATTTGACTAATATTTTCCGAACTTGGTATTATATTTCTCTCTAATTCTCTTTCGCGTCTCTGTTACCATATAGATAACACGGGAATAATATATAATCTACAAATCACGAATAATATTTCGCGACTTCGATGGTTAAAAACGCTAAACGTGTCGACAATTAAGTCCATTCGTACAACAAATTAAGGATCATTCTTATCAAAAACAGGCTAGCAGCGAACGAGGCTTCATCTTTGAAAGAAAAAAGGGTTCCGACGAAAGAACCCTTCCATGTAATCTACCTTTATATCGTACCTCTATATAACTCTCATGTTTCGAGATAACAAGGTAATAAAATCATCAACCTTAAATGAGAGAGTACAATATACATATTAACGTATCATATATTAACGTACGAAGAGTCGAACAAAGATCTGACAAGAAGGGAATTATTGGTCGAATGACACGCGAATTTCCATCATATTTTCCTCTCTACCAAAAAGGGCGGGCACCGTTCAAAGCGTTATTGCAGAGCCTTACAAAGCCATAAACGGAGACAAGAATAGAGATAGAAGGGAAGAGAACGAGAAAAACGGGTGGAAAGGTGAGAGAGAAAGAGAGAGAAAGAGAGAGAAAGAAAGAGAGATAGAGGCAGTAATGCGGACCGATTATCCGTCCCTAGACACAGATACCTCCCTCTTCTTTTGTCACCCCTCTCCCTCCCAGTATTTCCCCTTGAGGAAGTTCCAACGATCCCCTCCAAAACGCCTGGGGAGTCGAGAGGACTCGTTTAGGTAAGCTGCACATTCCAGAGGGATGGAAAAGTAGAGGGGATCCCGTGAAGTCTCGACGTCCGACGGGGATGATGGTTTCCGCGGGGGCCACACCCACCACCCCTAGAGACAGCCAATCGCGTCCATGGGCCGAAGGGTTGCCAGCGATTCGAAAGCTGTCATCGTGCCAGGTCTGGCTTTGCCTGGCGTTGCACGATATAAATCTAGAATTTAAGGTCTTAAAACGTCGCTATTCCCTTCAACTCGCTGCTCCTCCTTTTCGATGTTCAAACGGTTCTTCCGCGGTTTCA